>NC_090746.1:104011065-104021065 GCF_036898095.1 Palaemon carinicauda | reverse complement strand
GGTTTAAGGTTTAAAAGCATCTCATGAATGACTGAGGCATGGGACAGTGATATCGCCCTATCAAGTAGGAAAATTCCCTACAGTATAGACTGACCATATATACATATGATCAGCGCCTAATCCCTCTATCCACACAAGCTAGGAACAAGGAGGGCCAGGCAATGGCTCCTGATGACTCAGCAGTTAGACCTATAGGATCCCCCAAATCCCCCATCCTTAGCCCACAAGGATAGTTAAGGTTGCAGCGAGCAAATGAACTAATGAGTTTGAGCAGGACTTTAACCCCAGTCTGACGATCACCACCACAACCCAAAGCATACCCATTGACTGGGGGAACAAATTATGATTGCTTCCAGAAATCTATCACCTGTGTAATGAACTACTTGTCATTATATATATATATATATATATATATATATATATATATACACATATATTTATACATATATATATTCATATATATGTATATATATATATATATATATATATATATATATATATATATATAAATATATATATATATATATATATATATATATATACACACACATACACACATATATTTATACATATATATATTCATATATATATATGTGTGTGTATATATATATATATATGTATATATATATATATATATATATATATATATATATATATATATATATATATATATGTAAAATATGTTCAGATACTACATATTATGAAGTACTTGAGAAATACCAGTGTATTAGTATATTTCATCATATAGTTAAAGTTTTAATTAAAAAGTAAAAACAAATTTTATCATATTTGTATCACTTTATGAAAATAAGTAACCTACATTCATATAAATATCAATTCCAGACCGTATCCTGGAACGCGAAATCTTCATTGTTTTCTATATATTGGAATATTTTTGTTCGTGTCATGCTGGATAAACTGCTCATTCATCCAATTTTTCACTGATCATCTTGGAGCGTAAATTTTCTCACAGATTAGCGAAAGTTCTTTGAATATAGATTTATGAAGATGGAGTCTCGTGGACTTCATGCACAGAAAATTCACAAGTAGGATTAGAGGATTATAAATCAGAATCTGGAACGCCGGAATTGCTTGCAGAGTCGTTAGCTTAAAAAAAATGGGAGAGGAAGAGATTGCTCTCTCTTCAGAGCAAGAGGACATTACTCAACTAGAGGGGCACTCAGTAGAGAGCAGACCTCCGAAGCGGCAGCTTATTTATCGACCGTGACCTCGACCTTTGACTTTAACTTTTATTAATTCTCTTGAGGGCACACTCGGGCACACTATTCAATCTAATTTCTCTTCCTCTTGTTTTGTTAAAGTTTATATAGGAATTATTTATTTTAATGTTACTCTTCTTAAAATATTTTATTTTTCCTTGTTTCCTTTCCTCACTGAGCTATTTTCTCTGTTGGAGCCCCTGGGCTTATAGCATCCTGCTTTTCCAACTAAGGTTGTAGCTTAGCAAATAATAATAATAATAATGATAATAATAATAATAATTGTGTTGAGAAAATTGTAACTGTAATTTCAATTGTAATTGTAATTTTAGAATCCTCGGTTCAAAACCTGGAACAAATCACGAATTTCTAATAATACGTAAGTAATAAAAACTCAAAAGTTACCTCTTCATTAAAATAACATCTTCCCAATACTCTTAAAGAAAGCTTCTTGCCTTCAATATATACAAAAGGAATAACACACAAAAAGATAAAATAAATCCATCGTCTCTTACCCTTCAATATGTTTAAAGGTTTAAAGGCCACTCATGAATGGCAGAGGCAAGGGACAGTGACATTGCCCTATCAAGCAGGACAATGCCCTGAAGACTAACCAAATTACATATGATCAGCGCCCAAACCCCCTCTCCACCCAAGCTAGGACCAAGGAGGGCCAGGAAATGGCTGCTGATGACTCAGCAGATAGACCTATAGGCTCCCCTACCCCTCTCCCCATCCTTAGTTCACAAGGATGGTGAAGTTGCAGCTACCAAAGGAATTAACAAGTTTGAACGGGACTCGAACCCTAGTCTGGCGATCACCAATTAGGGACGATACCACATCGGTATCAGATGTAAATGAGCCAAATATTTTACGCTTTGGCTGAATTAGAAATCGATCTCAGGTTTTGTTGTTGTTTTTTTGTCAAAACCAAAACTCGAACGTCGGTGATTCATTTGGCAATTCTATCAACGGAAATTATGTTTCCTGAAATATTCACAACTGTTCAGACCCGTTTGTATCAAGGCACATGATGCAACTTGAGTCCCCTTGAATGGATCTCCAATACTCTTTTGTCGAACATTGCAGTTGTGTGGCGCAATCTGTAAACAACTTTTAAAAGTCTTTCCCCCTCTTCAATGACTTCTAAATATGCAAAGGGGTTTCCATTTTTATTTTACTCTGAAATGTTCCAGTTTCGCTTTGAATGTATTGGTTGTTCCTTTTCTAGATTATTAAAGTAATTCTTTAGAGGATTGGCTGTTCCTTTTCTAGATAATTTAGGTAATACTTTTAAAGATTAGCTGTTCCTTTTCTAGATTGTTTATGTAATGCTTTTAAAGATTAGCTGTTCCTTTTCTAGATTATTTAGGCAATGCTTTTAAAGATTAGCTTTTACTTTTCTAGATTATTTAGGTAATGCTTTTAAAGATTAGCTGTTCCTTTTCTAGATGGTTAGGTAATGCTTTTAAAGATTACCTGATCCTTTTCTAGATTGTTTAGGTAATGCTTCTAAAGATTAGCTGTTCCTTTTCTAGATTTTTAGGTAATGCTTTTAAAGATTACCTGTTCCTTTTCTAGATAATTTAGGTAATGCTTTTAAAGATTAGCTATTCATTTTCTAGATTATTTAGGTAATGCTTTTAAAGATTAGCTGTTCCTTTTCTAGATTATTTAGGTAATGCTTTTAAAGATTAGCTGTTCCTTTTCTAGATTGTTTAGGTAATGCTTTTAAAGATTAGCTGTTCCTTTTCTAGATTATATAGGTAATGCTTTTAAAGGTCAGGTGTTCCTTTTCTAGATTATTTAGGTAATGATTTTAAAGATTAGCTGTTCCTTTTCTAGATTATTTAGGTGATGCTTTTCAAGATTAGCTGTTCCTTTTCTAGATTATTTAGGTAATGCTTTTAAAGGTCAGGTGTTCCTTTTCTAGATTATTTAGGTAATGCTTTTATAGATTAGCTGTTCCTTTTCTAGATTGTTTAGGTAGATTATTTAGGTAATGATTAATGACATGGTCAAGTAAATCCTGCCGAATGTAACAAAGTAAAATCAAAGAAATAAAATTAAATTAGACATACCAATGAAGTTCATTTTTCAACATTAATAAAAAGATTTGAACTCCACAGAAACTATCAGACACGTAATAATAGTGTACCGCACGTGTTTCATACACGATCTTACACTGTATCAGTGTTTTATTTTATTTTATTTTTTTTTTTTTTTTTTGATGACACGATCTTCTCGGCACTGTTAATGGATCATCTTGTGTTTTCATGGTTGCACAAGCTTTATCATTTTGGAATCTTTGTGACGTTCTTCCTCTCAAATCGCTGTATATAAACCAAATGATTGCTAGATAAAGTTTTGTTGCATTCACCTCGCCTCTCAGTTATCTCCTAACTAACGAGGCTTCCCTGCACTGTTAATAGATCATCCTGTGTTATGATGCTAGCACAAGCTTTTTCATTCTTGAATTTTTGTGACGTTCTTCCTCGGAAGTCGCTGCATATAAACCCGATGACTGTTTCATAAAGTTTAGTTGCACTCACCTCGCCTCAGTTATCATCCAACTAGCGAGGCTTCCCTGCACGGTTAATACACCAATCTATTATAATGCTAGCACAGTCTTTATCATATTTCAATTTTTATGACGTTCTTCCTCTCAAGTCGCTGTATATAAACCCGATGACTGTTTGATAAGTTTAGATGCATTCACTCTGCCTCTCAGTTATCAACTAACTAGCATCTCGCAAATAGTGAAGAATTTTATTGATTGTAGATATTTCACGTTTCAGAGATAACATTTAAGCTTGAACCAACTTTTCGTGTGCGATTGTTTGTCAAAACTGCCGAGGGGAATTTTAGCATTTGTAATTCAAATGAGAGTTCAGTGGATGCGTTCTATTTGACCCAAAAGGAAAATGGGTGACGTTGGTGGGGGAAATGAAACAACTTTCCAAAAAAATTAGAGTTTTTACAACTTAAGGATTGTGGTGGCCGTTGTGGTAACGTCCGTGACTGGCGAACGCCAGGCTTGGGTTCACGTCACGCTCAAACTCGTTAGTTTCTTTGCTCGCTGCAACCTCACCATCTTTGTGAGCTAAGGATGGAGGTTTGGAGGAGTGTATAGGCCTATCTGCTGAGTCATCAGCAGCCATTGCATGACCCTCCTTGGTCCTAGCTTGAGTGGAGAGGGGCTTAGGCGCGGATCACATGCACTGTATATATGGTCAGTTTCTAGGGCATTGTGCTGGTTGACAGGGCCGTGTCACTGTCCCTTTTCTCTGCCATTCACGAGTGGCCTTTAAATCTTTAAACTTACATCAACACAGCAACATCCTTACATTCATACTTTATATGCATGTAAATGTGTCATAGGGGGAGTGTGTATTCATTTTGTATAACGTCAGTGTTTTCTGAAAATATTTTCCCACCAAATGAATTTGAAATATGAGATTTAACTCAACTCCTTAATAATCTGGCCAGCTTACTTAAGATTAACTTACTGAAAACTTATTCAGTAACGTAACCAGACATACTGTATAATAAACTTATGTTTATTGATCTTTCCTGATTTTACAGAATCTTCTTTCGCGTGTTCAGTATAGTGGGCTTATATATATATCTGGTATACGTTACTGAATAAGTTTTAAGTAATTTAATGTTAAGTAAGCTCGGTAAATTATTAAGGAATTGAGGTAAATCCCATATTTCAAATACAAAAGTGGGAAAAGATGGTGACAAAGAAGAATATATATATATATATATATATATATATATATATATATATATATATATATATATATATATATATATATATATAAACTTGTAAGTTATTTTAAGTGCCCCACTTACGGTAAAAATTATGTTATAAGAGATAAAAGTAAAATATTATTTACTTATGAATCAGGTTAAAGGAAATTGTAGGAGAGAGTCCTGTCAATCAGATTTACTGACAGCATACCCATACTGAGTCCATAATCACTCTTATCGGGATCAATTTCCTTCCCTTTTATGGAAACTTCAATACTTCCCAAACTCCATTAGTCAATTTCAAAATGCAATTCATCATTTAAGGACCCTCCGACGACAAAGCAGCTGTGACCTGAGTAATTGCTCGAATCTTAGCACTTTAAATTTTATAGGGACTTGACTTAGTTTCACTCGTGATGACTATAGCTACATGATGCTTAGAATTCCTTCAAATTAATTAAAATCTATTATTTTATCTACATCTATGGATGGAGGGCGTAGATAATCTCTCTCTCTCTCTCTCTCTCTCTCTCTCTCTCTCTCTCTCTCTCTCTCTCTCTCTCTCTAGTCTGAAAATCTGCGCCATATACTACCGTAGATTTTGAACCTTTCTGTACGTTATGTATTAGTTCAGTCCATATCAATCAATTTACTCTACGTCAAATTTCCCTTTATTTGATCATAAATCTAACGTTAATGGGGTTTCCATATCAATCAATTTACTCTACGTCAAATTTCCCTGTATTTGATCTTAAATCTAACGTTAATGGGGTTTCCATATCAATCAATTTACTCTACGTCAAATTTCCCTTTATTTGATCATAAATCTATCGTTAATGGGGTTTCCATATCAATCAATTTACTCTACGTCAAATTTCCCTTTATTTGATCATAAATCTATCGTTAATGGGGTTTCCATATCAATCAATTTACTCTACGTCAAATTTCCCTTTATTTGATCATAAAACTAACGTTAATGGGGTTTCCATATCAATCAATTTACTCTACGTCAAATTTCCCTTTATTTGATCATAAAACTAACGTTAATGGGGTTTCCATATCAATCAATTTACTCTACGTCAAATTTCCCTTTATTTGATCATAAATCTATCGTTAATGGGGTTTCCATATCAATCAATTTACTCTACGTCAAATTTCCCTTTATTTGATCATAAATCTAACGTTAATAGGGTTATAAAAATGTTTTTATATTGACAATATTCAATTAGAGTATAATTAAATATTTATTTATTCTACCGAGATTTTGCCAACCATTAGTCTAGAATTTATTTTCCTCTGTTGAGTAGAGTTGACCAAGTCATGTCACAATTTCATGATATCTTTTAGGAGCGTTCTTTGAAAAAATTTTTTAAATACTACCCAAAATGAGTCTTATCTCTTTATATTGTAATGTTCTTATTTCTTTTAATTATTAATTCGTAAAATGTTCCTTATCCCTCCTTTGTAAGGGAAATTTTGTCTCTTTTTTTTATTTTTATGATTTATATATGAAACATTTATTTTCATATTGTTACTATTCTAAAAATATTTGATTTTTATTTGTTCATTACTTCTCTTGCAGTTTATTTGTTTCCTTATTCCCTTTCTTACTCGGCTGTTTTTCTCTGCTGGAGCCCTCTGGCTTATAGCATGATGCTTTTCCTAGGGCAGTAGCTTATCTAGTGATAATAATAATAATAATAATAATAATAATAATAATAATAATAATAATAATAATAATTCGTTACTTCTCTTGTGGTTTATTTGTTTCCTTATATTCTTTCCTCACTCAGCTGTTTTTACATGTTGTTGCCCATTGGGCTTATAGCATCCTACTTTTCCAACTAGTTTATAGCCTATATTATTTGAAACAGGTGAAATTAAAATGCATTCTATTAATTCGATGGTTAATTGTATTTCTCTTCCCCTTGTTTTGCTAAAGTTTTCATAGTTTATAAAGGAAATATTTATTTAAATGTTACTATTCTTAAAATATTTTATTTTTCCTTGTTTTCATTTCTCACTGGGCTATTTTCCTTGTTGGGGCTTATAGCATCTTGATTTTCCAACTATGGTTGTGGCTTAGCAAGTAATAATAATAATAATAATTGGTATGAAAACAGATTAATGAGAGTATAAATAGGCACATAAATAGACAAACAAGTATGTAAAGCAGACACCGCTACGAAATTATGATTCATTGACCAAAGGAAATATTAAATCGGTACAGTACAGTAAGTGAAATTTTCCGCTTCTTCGTTCCTTTAAAAATGAACAACTGAAAACTATCCAAGAGTTTAATATGCGAGATTTGACTGAATTATGTCTCTCTCTCTCTCTCTCTCTCTCTCTCTCTCTCTCTCTCTCTCTCTCTCTCTCTCTCTCTCTCTCTCTCTCTCTCTATATATGCATTTTGGTTCAAGAAATATCAAACATTTTTCCTTTTCCTGAAATACACTTTGCTCTGAAAACCTATATTTCCTCACAACGTTGCTATTTCCCACCTCTGTCTCTCTACATCTCCCTAGTACTCTCTCTCTCCCACATTCAATTTGATATCTGCCCTTCTCCCCACCTCTGTCCTTTGCAAATTCAATCCGGCTGGAGACCCAACCTGATTGTTTTCCTGACTCGACCCACCATCATAAAACTCTCCCATTCCTCTTTGCCTTGATTCAAATCGGAACTTGATCATCAGGCATTGTTGGCTGTCCGCTGTTTTAATACAATATTACAGACACTTTCCTGTAACTCGGAAGGCAATACGATGATATTGTTTTCAAAATCAGTTTATTTCTGTCAGCAAAGGAAATGATACGCCACACTTGAAGATTTAAAGGTTTAAAGACCGCTCATGTATGGCAGAGGCAAGGGACAGCGATATTGCCATATCAAGCAAGTCAATGCCCTAGAGACTGACCATATACACTTATGATCTACTCAGCAGATAGACTTTTAGGCTCCCCCAAACACCCCATCCTTAGCTCACAAGGATGGTGAGGTTACCGCGAACAAAGGAACTAACGAGTTTGAGCGGGAATCGAGCCCCAGTCTGTCGATTACCAGGCAGGGACGTTACCGCATCGGCCATCACAACCCAAATATTGATGATATTCAATTTCGAGGTATTCGGAAGCTATCCTATCCAATTCTATTTGAAATATGTTCTATTTCATAGACAGAATTTATTATATAACTAGAATTGTTAAAATGCCCTCTTGAGGACATAGCTTGCTTGCATGCTATATTTTTCTCTTTGTTCAGTGATATAATCTGATTGCAGGAAGCCTCTGATATCTCTAGGAGAGCGAAATCGTCATGCATTATTTGGCAAATATCCCTTTATGGTGTTTGCGAATTGCGCGGTAAACCTCACCAGTGAAGATTGTCGGAATTAGTCTTCTGTTGGTTGGGGAAGAAAATATTATCTCAAAATAGAGATACGGCGAGATATATACATGGAAACCCGCAAGTATATATTAACAAACACACACACATGCATATATATATATATATATATATATATATATATATGTATATATATATATATATATATATATATATATATACATATATATATACATATATATGTATATATATGTGTATATATATATTTATGTGTATATATACTGTATATATATATATATATATATATATATATATATATATATATATATATATATATATTATATATATATATATATATATATATATATATATATATATATATATATATATATATATATATATATAACCATCTTTACATAAACAAGAGTGAATCCTTTGAGCTGCAAGCTGATCATGAAGACGAATACCTTATTCATACTCCTGTGGGTTTGCGTCCTTGTGAGGGCGCGTGTGTGGGTGCTCATGTATGGGTTTGCCCGCGTGTGCGTGGTTGTGTATGCACATTTTGAGGTTGTTTGTGCGTCTGGATTGCTTGTAAATAATAAATTTCAGACTCAGCAGTTTTACATAACAAACTATTATCAATAACTTTGCACGACTTTGAGATATTGTTTCCTTGGAGAGGAAGGCATAGGATATGGAAATTGCGCATGGGAGGATATCTCTATAATTTTATTAAATTTGTGGCTTTAAAAAACAGGTTAAATATTAATATTCAACTAGGAATCAAATCGAACGCAGTATCGAGCTCATTTAATTGTCCATCTATTTTTCATCATACTATAAAAAAGGCAAAGTTAGAGACAAGTCTAACATTACCCGGTATCAGTGACGTCACCTATTTTGCAGATTTTGTTGGGATATTCAATTTCATTAATTTCAAATAGAAATATATTTTTCATCATAATGTTATTCCAAGATATAACCAGTGTTTCATACAAGCTATAACACTGTAATGTTCTTGCTTTTTTTTTATCTCTCGCTCTCTCCTGCACTGAGAATAGAAAAATATGTTTAAGCTTGCCATTGTATGTTTCACATTGTTTGATTTTTTGTGCCGTTGTTGCCCTCAACTGTTTGTATATAAGCTTGTTATCTTGTTGAATAGAGTCACTTGCTGTTGGTACCTTACTTTGCGATAAATCTTATTTAGTATTGATATGTTTTTTATACAAAATGGTCTTACTATTAGTAGTTATTTGAAATATTTTCCTGAATCAAATCTCGTCTCCAACTCATTTCCTTCCCCTATCAAATAAAACCCCTATAACAATTATATAAATCAAATGCCTTACCTCCAAATCAAAACCTTTTTCAGTTTAGACCTCTAAAAACCTAGTTGATTAAAGACCTCATTGCATATTACTACACTATATAAGACTTCTTGATGATAAATTATAGTTAATGAGTTCTATCCCTTACCCACAACCCATTCATTCTTTGAGTAACGACCTTGAGATTGATATACTTCTGCAATTTCCACTTCATTCCTCATTTTGCAACGGCAGAAGGAATTATCATGGCATGGGGTCTCCTTTATCAATTTTACATAGGTACTCTGTTATGCATGTGTATATTTAACATGGAAGAAAGTAATTGTAAAACACAAACTTTCC
>NC_090746.1:104001065-104008565 GCF_036898095.1 Palaemon carinicauda | reverse complement strand
CCTATTATTGTTTTTACATCCATGTATATGAAGATCCAATGGATTATTATGCTATTTTTAAATGATATATGCCACAGTTATTGCATATTTTGCATGCCATTCAAGAAAATTATACTAACATATTTATCCTACATATGCTATTTTCAGCACTATTCAAGGTTATGATAACTCCTTCCTGAGTGCATTTGTTATCTTAAAGGAAGGGGCAGTATTAGAACATATTTCTGATTGAAACTTAAAAGATTTTACGATTGTACATTTCCTCTATATTGTGCCCAAACCTATATTAAGTGCTTATATTATAAGGGAGTTTAATACATTTATTTTACTTATTACTATTACAGAATATAACATGGATTAAAAAACAGTATTGTTATTTTTTTTTCTGCTCAGAAAGTCAACTAGGACTTAATTGGAATGCTCTAACTTAGAGTTCTTTCAGGTCTACACCTTAATTGCTTTTAAGAATAAATAGTTACCAAACTCGAGGTGTCAACAGTTATACAAAAAAAAAAAAAAAAAAAAGTTTAATAAGATAGATGGCTTAGAAAAATATTAGTTTATCACACCAAGGAAATAGGATATACATTTCTTAAAAATTCTGTGTTGAAATTTTCAAAATTCAGCTTATTGCATTTTGAGTAATATGTCTATATTTTTTGCTTCAATTAGTTTGATTAATGAACAGTAGAATTCTCGCATGGCTAAAATGATCTTTTTTCCTTTATGTACGTGGCTATGCCAGATCCCATAGACATCCTTTTAACGACTTGCGTACGTATTTTCTTATTCTTTTTCAAGAATTGAAGAGATGATTTTTTATGTATGTCTACCATCAAATTCCACCCGTTTTCTTTAAGGGATTGAACACCCTAACTTCCATTTTCTTTATATATTTATAAGAAGTAACAAAATCGTTTTATGAAAACAGAGGGCTTTGGTTTTATCATTGTCTGCTCGTTTAAAGGTTTAAAGGCAGTTCATGAATGGCAGAGGCAAGGGACAGTGACATTTCCCTATCAAGCAGGACAATGACCCTAGAGACTGACCTTATATATATATATATATATATATATATATATATATATATATATATATATATATATGTATGTATATATATATATATATATATATATATGTATATATATATATATATATATATATATATATATATATATATATATATATATATGATCAGCACACAAGCCCCCTCTCCACCCAAGCTAGAACCAAGGAGGGCCAGGCAATGGGTGCTGATGACTCAGCAGATGGATCTATAGGCTCCTCCAAACCCCCATCCTTGGATCATAAGGATGGTGAGGTTACAGCGATCAAAGGAACTAACGAATTTGAGCGGGAATCAAACCCCAGTCTAGCAATCACTTGGCAAGAAGATACATAAAGTGTCAGATTAATTAACTATATAGAACAAAAACGTGAAATGTATTGCAGCGTCAGCCCTTGCCAGGCAAATACATTCGTCCTATTCCTGTGTGTTCGTATATATTCAAAATTTTTGTGTTAGGGTTATTCTGAAAAATGCAACTGTCAGAGGTGATAACTAAATAGGCCAAAAGCATAAAATTCTTATCAAGACATAAAAAATGTCAGGAGACATTTAATGATTTTGTTGAAATATATTCCTCATTCTTGAATCATTTTAATCAAGTCTGGTAACACTGACGTTGATTTTGCTGAAATATATAGGCTACCTCAGTCTTGAATATTTTTAATCGTGTCTGGTAACACTGACGTAGAATAACCTGTTTCCTCACCTCTCTTTTTATTCACAAACTTGTAAGTATTTACTCATTGCTATCTCAAACATTTTTATTTTTTTCTCAAAGATGAAAATTCGTTCTTCCCAAGATTCTTTCTTTCAGAAAGAAATGTGTTAGATGCCACAGAGAAGCGAAGGTATCATCATTCACGCTAAGGATTAATGTGTCAGAAGCAAAAATTACTGTTTTTGACAGTGAAATGTTACGATGTTAATAGCACAGAAACAAAAACATTACAAAATGCTCCGATAAGCATCAATTTATCTTTGGTCAGATGCAGAAAATTATATCTAAAATGAGGTTCACGGTGAAATAAGATAGGAAATTATAGTTTCAATTTTGTTTGGAATTATAAATAAAAAATAAGTGTGTTCATATAAATACTGATAGAAGGTGTTTAAAATGTTACTTTTAATAAGAATATTTTTTGGGTAGCAGTCAAAATATATAATTGTATAATTTAAATAACCATTCGGGTTTTTGTAAATTTATTAACCAACTAAACAATATGCCTTTTGATATTATAATCAATGCCATGTTAATCTGTTAGTCAAATGTAAGTAATTTGACATATACAACAGCTTTAAAACACCACCATTATGATTTCTACGTTTAACTTTTCAATGTTGACTTATCATGTTTGCGATGTGCTATCACATCCCCTGGGATATAACAGAAGATTATCGTTAATGGAAGTAACTAGGAAAATTTTGTTAAACTCTATTTCCTTGAGAGAAAAATATCCTGCAGAAACATCAGGCATTTTCCTAAAAAGATTATGGTCTTATTCATTTTCACTTTTTGGATAAACTAGATGAAATAAACAGTGTCAAGGTTGGGAAACATGATTTTGCGGTTACAGTAAATTAGAAGAACTGGGAATCTTACCTAGGTTTAAAAGAGGGTCATATATTTTGTATCAGAGGACATGAAAGGAACAAAGACAACGCAAAAATAAGATAGGAAATCAATGACTGTCATTCATTGTTTCATTCCATAGAACTACTGTATGTCTCTGCTGTTGTTGAATTGTTAAATCCTACAGTGATCTATAGGAGAACGTTTCGGGGTCCGTAGGGACCCATTATTGCAGAGTTTAAACTGATTCGCTTTTAACGGTACTGCTTTTCTGCATACAGGGAAATCGGTGTAAATCTCCTTTATGGAGTGAACTCCCTCTATCTATCTGTCTGCCTATCTATCTTTTAAACTACCTGCATACCATTTCCTTTAGGGATAGATTGCTTTACCATTAATCCTAATATACGTTGGTGTCATTGGACACTCAAAAGATTAGGTAAACTATCTTTTTACTTAAAGTTTCTGAAAGAAATACTTGAATATCTTGTAAAACACGTTGCTAGTTTCTAGTTTAAAGGTTTAAATGCCGCTCAGGAATGGCAGAGGCAAGGAACAGTGACATTGCCCTATCATGCAGGATATTGCCCTAGAGACTGACCATAATATACATATGATCAGCGTCCATGCCCTTTCTCCATCCAAGCTAGGACCAAGGAAGACCAGGCAATGGCTGCTGATGACTCAGCAGGAAGACCTATAGGCTACCCCAAACCCCCCAACCTTAGCTCACAAGGATGGTAAGGTTGTAGACACTAATGGCATTAACGAGACTGAGCGGCACTCGAACCCCCGTCTGCAAATCACACAACCCTTCAATTGTATTATTATTATTATTATTATTATTATTATTACTTGCTAAGCTACAACCCTAGTTGGAAAAGCAGGATGCTATAAGCCCGTGGGCTCCAACAGGGAAAATAGCCCAGTGAAGAAAGGAAACAAGGAAAAATGAAATATTTTGAGAACAGTAACAACATCAAAATAAACATTTCCTATATAAACTATAAAAACTTTAACTTTAACATTTAATAGGAAGAGAAATAAGATAGAATAGTGAGCCCGAGTGTACCCTCAAGCAAGAGAACTCTAATCCAAGACAGTGGAAGACCATGGTATAGAGGCTATGGCATTACCCAAGACAAGAGAACAATGGTTTGATTTTGGAGTGTATGTAGGAGTTACTAAAAAGATTAGAATATATTTTCTCTATGAAATTAGTAAACATCAAAGACTTATTTAATGCAAATCTTCAATTGGGCTTTATATATTTAGTTTTCATATTCAGGAAGACACTATACTTCTGTGAGATTGTTGTACTTCTGATATACTTACCTAAAAGATTTAATATGTCTTCTATATTCTTAGTCTTTAGAGCCGCTTCTGGTACTAATTCTTTTACCTTTATTTTTTTAAGAATGTCAATCCTCTTCAGTAAAGGTTGTTTTCAGGATTTTAAGTTGATATGCTACAAGATTATATGAAATTTTTGTACTTTGACTACTATTACAGTTAACAGCGAGATGAAGCCTTGTATAGTCGAATTGTTAAATTTCATTTCAAAATGACCTATAATAGAGGGACCTCCATAGGCCCCCCCCCCACCCCTAAAAAAAATAAATAAAAAAATTAATTAAAGATGCGATTCAGCTTGGTAGAATCCCTGTAGGTCCCTGAGAATAATGCAGGTTTTATCTTAATGATGAGATCCTATTAAAGTCTTAATAGTCAAAGGATGTTATAGTTAAGAATTAAAGTTTTTTCCAATAGAAATTTTATGCCAATATTGTTGAAATTGTTAACGACTATGAGATTCATAGCCAGCATTATACTGTTTTTGTTGCCGTTTTCAGGTGTGAATAAAAACTTTCTTACCTTGCCAAATTTTTTATATTACTTAGGCAACAGACATTACAAATGTTCAAGACTAAAGGAAAGACTATAAACTGTTTTTTTAAAGGTAGTTATTCTCGTCAAAGATTAATTTTTTTTTTTTTTTTTTTTAAACTAAGAATATTCAATGTTTGTCATATAACTTATTCACGTTAATATTGATTTGAATTTACTAGATGAAATGAAAGGTACATTTAAAAAACCAGTAATTTTAATCGGAAATCCTCCGTAAAAATATACTGTTTTCAGCCGTATTTCAGTAAAACACAGGCGACCGTAATTTTACCCTGCGTTGTTATTATCTTTTACGGGTTTATGACCGTAATGTCACTCCTTTACGTCAATATATCAGTTTTTAAAACGGTAAATGCTTGGTAACATTTATTCCAGGATTTGTATAATTTATTTTTTACGGCAAATTTTTAACATTGTATAGATTCCATAAAACAGTGTTATATATATATATATATATATATATATATATATATATATATATATATATATATATATATATATATAAAGATATCTATACATTATACCTCTCAAAAGCTTCCTCACAAAATATAGAAATAACAATACCCTTCTATTTTCTAATGTTTATGGCCTCTGGCAAGTTTCCTTTCTTATCCTCATGTATATTTTCCTTTTCATTTCCGAGCCACTATGCTCTCAACCCTACTGTTCTAAGCCATCACCAGCGGCCATGTCCATTGTTCCTTTTTAATTAAGATCTAGTCATAGGATCCCTCTTCATTAAAGAAGTCATTTCCTGGGGCTAGTCATAGTTTTAGACTTTGTTATATTACCATTTGTACTATAATTACGTAATGTAAAATCTTTATAGAATATACATTCGTACAGCCATCTTGCTTAAAATGCATCGAAATTACGTATGAAAAAGTAGTTTATGAATGGCAGAGGTAAGGGATAGCTAGGACCAAGGGGAGCCAGGCAAAGGCTGCTGATGACTCAGCAGATAGACTTATAGGCTCCCCCTCTCCCATCCTTAGCTCACAAGGATGGTGAGGTTGCAGCCAACAAACTAAAAGGTTTAAGCGGGACTCGAACCCCTGTCTGGCGTTCACCAGTTAGGGACGGTATCACATCGGCCACCAGTTGATAATAAGAAAAAAATATTCAATTCTATTGATGTCTGATCGATATTCGATTAATTTAATGTTAAGATGAATGAACCATTATGGAATTGAGATACTTTGTGTAGTAACTGATGTAAAAAGATTAATTTAAAGGAGTTTTTCTCAGTCATCTTTCAGTTCCTATGAAAAGAACCCTGATTCGCTTAATCATGAGTTGTTCAATAATAGTATATATATTAAGTTTTCCACCAAACAGCATGTTTCAGTTTTGAGACTGATTTATGTAAGGGGTATGCACCATAGTCAGAATCTCATAACTAGGAACTAGTTTTGTATATATTTACTATGTATCATTAACCTACTATGAGATTCAGGGCCTCTGTAACACGGTTTTTTGGACTTTGCTCCTTATCAATGCATCGGATGTAGCTGAAAGTTGACATATGTATATTTTATAACCACACATAAATTTTGTCAGCATTATCAATAACCTAAACCCGATAGTTTTAATTTTTATAGAGTAAAAATGATCTAGACGACGCCATGGCCAGTGATAACGAGCCAAGAGTCGAAAACATTCATTACGTAAGCAATGTAAACACCTTTTGACAAAATGTTGCCCCGCCCATCCACCGGACACCCATTCACCTTCTTCCATCGGCTCTGGAACCCATAAGTCAAGAATGGCTAGCAGGATTTGGAATTGCCCCCATGGTTGCAAAACTGCATTTGTCTTACGACTTGCAACTTTATACAGTCAAGAGAAAGCCCGTGGCCATATTTACTATAGCCTGAATAGGTAATCATTCAGTTTCTAGTTTAAATCCAATGTTTATGGTCTGATTTGTATTTAGCGTAACATGATTATAATACTTGTAATGTCACTCAGGCTTTTGAACATTTTCATTAACTATTCACTATGCCACCAAGAGAGAGAGAGAGAAAGGGAGAGATTGTATGTAAACAGTCTTGATATAACTAATTTTTTTAAAATAAGAATATTGTGCTAAACTCTCCATCAGATCAATGGATCATCCGATATAATTTTTTTTCTTCTTCTTAGGCCGTACGACCGTGTTGGCTATGTTTTTGGCATGACTGCATTTTGTAAATAAATCATGAATAGTTTTAGGAATTTTATTTGTACATCTTACGGGAATTTATAGAAGTAAAGTGAACATAATTCATTTATCCTTTCAAATAATTACTACATGTAGCAAAACAAATAGTAGTAAAGATGATAATGCAATGAAGGAATGATACCAAACTTTATCTTTAGCTTCAACATCGGCAATAACATACCCAGTTGCCATAAATTTGTCAGCTTAATGAAATAGCCTATCATCTAATGTTAAACTTAATTTCTGAGGAGGCCATGGCTTATTGCACAGTGAAAAAACATAACTAAGACTTTATGAATGGCGGAACGATACATAAATGTGGGGGGGGGTATCTGTGCTAGCGTAGTAATACTACTGTAGTAGTAGTGCCGCAACAGTAGTATACATGAATTAAACGTTTAGGCCAACTGCTGGGATCCTTGAGGATCATTTAGCACTTCTTACAACTACCCGAGAAATGAGTTTTTATAGCCAGAATTTAAATTTTCTGATCCAACAATGCCCATGTATAGCCTTCAGTGTTATCCTGAATGATAACGAGGCTAAAGTGGGTGGAGCCTCATGAAGTCATCATTCTGACGATGATTATTGGTGAACGTTTAAAGCCAAAATACGGTACCGGCTATTTTTTTTTTTCCAGTAAATAGGTCGGTAGATAGACAATAAATTAAAATTGCTTGACATTGGATACAGCAGTTGTCTACTACGTTTTTGAAAATTACCAACTATTCCCTACACCTTGTCAATCTG
>NC_090746.1:103988565-103996065 GCF_036898095.1 Palaemon carinicauda | reverse complement strand
CTAGGGCATTGTCCTGCTTGATAGGGCAATGTCAATGTCCCTTGCCTCTGCCATTCCTGAGCTGCATTTAAACCTTTAAACCAAGTTAACAGCTACTTCTACGATACCTTTATTACGTTAAATACATCACAATGGTGGCAAAAAAATTCAAATTCATGATGTTTTTACATTTTTTCATTTTTCCTTTAAAATAGATATTGTTAGTGTATTCAACAATGATCGAAATGATCTAGTTGGTATTTTGATTAAAGAATATAGTATTGCTACTATGATCAATCATTGCAACTTAGCATTATTAAAAATGTGATGGTTAGACTTTCGTGACTTTCAAAAATATTTCGGGTCACACGACTTTTGCTACATTAACAGTGGTATTATTTTCAAAATTGCCTTTTCCCTGAAAAAAGTAAAATTCAACTGCTAAATGTGCGATAATAGCCTAGTGATTATCGTTAATTACAAGGACATTTAACTAGAGCCACACATTCCAAAATGGCCTTAATAGCTGTAAAAAAACAGATTGTATTAGCAAAGAGAGCTTCTATTAGACATTTTCTAGTTGCACTGTAAAGAATAATAATCCGCCCATTAGTGATCCAAATATTTTTAGGAATTCTGTGAAAATTTAGCCATTCATGAAATTCAAACATTCGCTCTGGCAGACTTGTCTTGATCCCTTTCACGATTTTGTTTCTCGTCCCATTTTAAATTTATGCAAACACCTCAGAGAGAGAGAGAGAGAGAGAGAGAGAGAGAGAGAGAGAGAGAGAGAGAGAGAGAGAGAGAGAGAGAGAGAGAGAGAGAGTGAACATTGTACCACCATTAAAAATTCATATCATAACATATAAAATTCCCCATAACTCCAAGTGCATCTAATGTTGTTAGCGTAATTTCGTCTTTTCAAATTGTAAAAGCTATTTAGATTTACCAGGGGGAATCGAGGCAAACTGACTGACTAACTGATATATAGTTTGATAGCAGTTTACAGACAACAGTTGGCTTGTCAATGGCTTGACTGGGTGGTTTGGTTGCTGTCAATCATTCTTTGAGTGAATCTTCATTGACGGACACATTTGCTGGACTTTTGTTATCAATCAGTCCATTATTAATGTGATATCTAATTAGATTCTATTATTATTATTATTATTATTATTATTATTATTATTATCATTATTATTATTATTATTATTAGCTAAGCTACAACCCTAGTTGGAAAAGCAAGATGCTGTAAGCCCAAGGGCTCCAACACGGAAAAATAGGCCAGTGAGGAAAGGAAATAAGTTAATAAATAAACGATATAAGAAGTAATGAACAATAAAGATAAAATATTTTAAAAACATTAGCAACATTAAAACAGATATTTCATATATAAACTATAAAAGGTTAATATAGAGAGGTTATTCATGTTAAAATATTCCCACTTTTGGGTAAATTTTCATTGGAAATAAAATAAAAATTTTCCAAGGGTTTATTTTTTTTTATTTTTTTTTTTTTTTTTACATAATAAAACTCCCTTGACATAGTGTACAGTATTTTAGTAAGGTTTAGGTATTGGCGTCTTGATACACAAAGGAAGAGAGAAAGAGACATAGAGAGTCACATGTGATTCAAATACATATTTAGTTCTGCCATTTAAACTGGAGACTGAATATAAATAATTTCTTTTATTTCACTTTGCTGTATTAACGTAAATTTTAAATGAATAAAGTTTTTTACATTAACAAAGACTTTGTTACAAAAAAATATGATGTAGCCATTATTGAAATGATTTTCTTTATTTAAGATTGGATCCATTTTCCTAAAAAAACACAATACTGAATATTACTTATAATTCTGAAGGTGTATCTAAAATGTATGTAAGAAATTATTTGTTAGTTTCTAACAAAGGAATTAGAGAAAGAACGACGAGGAAATGCCAACAACCTACAACTTTTCTTAGGATTAATAGAAAACTTTTATTTAAGACTCCTTGAGCTTGGTTAATTCTTCTCTCAGGTCAATGGGGTTGCCATGGGAGCTGTTTTTACAAATATTTTATGTCTTATTTAACATTTAACCGAAAACTTTCTGAAGAGTTGTCTCGATTCATGTAAACCTGCTTATTAAAGAAGACTTTCAAACAACAAACAACAACTCTGTTAAAAAAAAGAAAAAAAAATAATTTTAGTCAGAAATTCTCCGTAAAAATATACGGTTCTCAGCCGTATTTCATTATTACAAGCGATCGTAATTTTTACCCTACTCTTATATTATCTTTTACGGGTTGATGACCGTAATCTCAGTCCTTTACCTCAATATATCGGTTTTCAAAACGGTAAATGCTGGGTAACATTTATTCCAAGATTTTTACCGTTTTTAATGTAAATTTTTAAACTTGCATGGCATAGTGAGATGTTTTTCAATCATATTAATAATCAACATCAAAATATAAACTTTACTATGGACCATGGTCTTCCACTGTCTTGGGTTATAGCTCTCTTGCTTGATGGTCCACTCGGGCTCTCTTTTCTATCTTATTTCTCTTCCTCTTCCTTTTTTTTTTAAAGTTTTTATGGTTTATATATGGAAGATCTGTTTTAATGTTGTTACTGTTCTTAAAAAAAGTTATATTTTACTATCTCCTTCAACTCTAACCTTTCTACTTCTGTTTTATCTAGGTAGGGGTCATGACTGGGTTATTCGTTCTTCTCCGTCTCATTTGGATTTCATGGTGAGTAGCCTGCTGGGTAACTTTGATTTCTAATGTTCACTTCTAAAGTAATACTGATTTTATTGATTTTGAATGATTTCAACATGTATATATACACACACACACACACACACACATATATATATATATATATATATATATATATATATATATATATATATATATATATATATATATATATATGTATATATGTGTATGTATATATATACATATATATAAATATGTATATATATATATATGTATGTATGTATGTACATGTATATATATATATATATATATATATATATATATATATATTTATATGTATATATATATATATGTGTGTATATATATGTGTGTGTATATACCATCAGCTAAATAGTTTGCTGCAATGTTTTCATAACCCTTCCTTTCTCTATAAACATTTTGAAATTACAACGATGGCAACTCTTGCAAAAATTATTTTTTAGCTAAACTATTTGTATTACAAGAAACGTATCTTCCCTTTATCGATATCTGGCTAAGTTTTCACACTGCTTCCTCTAGATTTAAAAGTCAGATCCCATTTTTACTCTCCCATATTTTTCCGCTTTTGGATTATTCGAGATCTCGATTTTCCCCTTCACAGATAAATTGCTTCTTTTTTATCTTCAATGTTTTCCCCCAAGTGAAAATAAGACACATTTTTTTTAGCATATATTTGGATTTGTGTTCCAAAATACAGGATATTCATTTTATCATCAAGTCTATATTTTAGAATTTTTCCCTCTTATTTATTTTATTTATTTATTTATTTATTTATTATTATTATTATTATTATTATTATTATTATTATTATTATTATTATTATTATTAATATTATTATTATAGACAAAAAGTTCGTACATTCACACATTCCATTATTCAGTCTTAAAGAGAAATTTCTCTACTTGGATAGCTTTATTCTTACTGATAACAGTTATTATTATTATTATTATTATTATTATTATTATTATTATTATTATTATTATTATTATTATTATAGATAAAAAATTCATTCATTTACATTCAATTATTTAAACTTAGAGATATTTCTTGACATGAGCAGCTTTATTCTCATTTTTAACAGATTTTCACTAGTTCAAGACTGACCATAAAAGATCAATGTTATTGGCAGTAGGCAATCCAAGACATCATTATGTAATTGTAAATTAATTTTGAATACAATTGTATGAAGATCGTTCCGGAAGGTCATGGTTTATGAATCTTTTATTGTTCCGGGAATTTATTAGAAATATTAGTAAATTAATTAGTTATAAGAGGTAATATATTTTGTCATTTGGTAGAGGGTTTATAACAAAGTCTGGTCAGATACAGTACTAGAGAAAATAGGTGGTCGGACGCAAGGAAAGTTAATTAATTGAAGCAATATTTTGTACTACATTGCGACTTGAGTTTGGAGAAAAAAAAATAGTATTTGATACGTCGATCGTTTTTGAAATTCTCCTTTCTATTACCTCATCTATTTTACAAATAAAGATAAAGTTAGTATCTAAAGAATGCATAATAATTATTTACATCTGCTTCCTTCTTTTGGGGGAGTTATGGTGACTTGCCCTGACGCTATTCAGTGTTACACAAAATTACATGATTTAATCTTACATGAAAATAAAAGTGGTTTTTAATTCATACGCTATTTACAACCAAAGAATTGTTTTGCTTGGAGGGTAAATTCCCAAAGAAAATTCCTGTTATGAAGAAATTTTTATTGCAAACCCCTCTTTGGTTAATTTGAACCGACATGGAAACTGATATTTTATTCAGGAAGTTTCAGTCATGAATTGTTTATAATTCTCAGGACATATAGGAATGTAATTCTTATCATTAAAACGTAATAGAAGAATACACTGGAAATGGAGAACAAGAATATCACATAAAAGAGTGCTCAAATTTATTAAGTAATCGCATTGAAAGGTATTAAGATATTTATTAAATAATTGCAATGAAAGTTATTAACAAAATTGTTAAGTAATCTTATTGAAACCTATAAAGAAATTTATCAAGTAATTGCATTGAAACAAGAAATTTATTAAGTAATTGCATTAAAACCTATTAAGAAATTTATTAAGTAATTGTACTGAAACTTAAGACATTTATTAAGTAATTGCATTGAAACTTATTAATGAATTTATTAAGTAATTGCACTGAAACTGACATGTCTAGTTCTAGTTTGGTTTTATCAATAAAATATAGTTGCTGGAAAATTCCGATAGTTTAAAAAACTCCAATCACTTTAATGTTGTATCTCATTTGTGTTACCAAAGTGTATATGCAGCCGAGGGTGTTCTTTAGAATCTTTAGAATCCGTATATAATTAAGATGCACTATTATACAAATGGTCCAATTGGTGCCTTGTTCTTGTAACCAAAATGATATGTATTGCTGCTCTGTATGGAGATAACACTCATCAGGAAAACCTTTTTAAGAAAACTCGGCCTTTTTCTAATCGTATCTTAACGTCTTATTGAATATCCGTTTTTGTTATAAGAAATAGTTTATCTAGGAAATATTTATTTTAATGTTACTGTTCTTAAAATATTTTATTTTTCTTTGTTTCTTTTCCTCACTGGACTATTTTCCCTGTTGGAGCCCCCGGGCTCATAGCATCCTGCTTTTCCAACTAGGGTTGTAGCTTAGCAGGTAATAATAATAATAATAATAATAATAATGATAATAATAATAATAATAATAATAATAATAATAATAACAAATTCTGCCTTTTTCTAATCGTATCTTAACGTCTTATTGAATACTCGTCTTTGTTATAAGAAATTGATAACATAACACAAATGATTACACGGATGCTCTTTACTTCTGCGTTACATCCTTAATATTTTGAATAAATGTTTTTTCTGCTGACTAAATTTGAAAAAAAGTTAGGGAAAACATGCAAAACATTCTCCAGAAAAAAAAAAAAAAACTCAAAAATTTCGGCCAGCGAAGTTTGTGAATCGTCTCTTTTTCAAAAGGGTTGGCTTAAACTAAAATTTGTTTTGAAGCAGTAATATTTCCATAACTTTTTTCTTTCTTTTTCCTATGTGAGATTTTTTTTTTTTTTTTTTTTATTCAGGAAGTGCTGAGGAAATCCGGTTGGATACACATAAACTATATGAGATTTAATAACTAATATTTTATAGATGTCGCTTTTTGTTGATAAAATAAGTTACTTCTCAGGCAATAATAATAATAATAATAATAATAATAATAATAATAATAATGATAATAATAGTAATAATAATAATAATAAATATAATAATAATCGAGTAGTAGGAGATCAAATATAGTTTAACTTAGTTCAATAACGACGCCGAAAAGCACATAGAAAACTTCACATAGAGGCCTTATCTAGTTGATTGGTTCACATTAGGCATATCTCGTGCCAACATGTGCTCTTGCCTAAGGTAACCTTTTAGTATAATAATGAGTTACATGATATATGAGGACTGGTGTGGACCTCCGTACTCCCCAACCCAATAGAAACCTGCTAAATGTTTGCAAGATTTACTCCACTTTTTTACTGACAGAAATTTCGATAATTGTCTGTGTTTTTTCTTCTTCTTCTTCTTCTTCTTCTTCTTCTTCTTCTTCTTCTTCTTCTTCTTCTTCTTCTCCATAACAGAATCATTATTCTTCCCTTTTATCCTGGCCTTTCAAGCCGAAAATACATCCTTTAATGCAAAAGCGATTTTGCGAAAGCTCCTAATTCTTCTTCAGTCTCCGAATCCCATTTATATTCATGAGTGTAACTTCCACAGTTCTTGGGGGTGTTGGTTGAGTGTCCTTCACGCCCAAGAAGCCTGTCTTGGTCCCACTCCTGATTTGTAAAAAATTGTGTAACTATGGAAATTACAGTCCTATACTAGCCTTGTGTTCCTTTTTTCAGAGAGAGAGAGAGAGAGAGAGAGAGAGAGAGAGAGAGAGAGAGAGGAGAGAGAGAGAGAGAGAGAGAGAGAGAGGAGAGAGAGAGAGAGAGAGAGAGTTACAAGGAGTTACAAGGATTTTGTATGTTTCAAAGACTTTTTAAGTCCATCCACTGAGACTCCACTTGCTCTTTGGTAGATCGATTTACTCTAAGCATTTAGAGAGTTTTTATGATCTTATCTAACTTATTATTGAACTGGTTTATTGTGTTATTGTTTACTACATCTGCTGCGAGTCTATTCCAATTATTTGCTATTTTGTATGTAAAGAAATTGCCACATTGAGTGGTGTTGTAGCTTTTCAATTCCAGTTTGTATCCGTTACCTCTGGACTGATTTGTGCTAAACGCGAATAGATTGTTTGTAATCTACGATTGTTATTCCTTTAAGAATTTTGAGAGAGAGAGACAGTATTATTATTATTATTATTATTATTATTATTATTAGCCAAGCTACATCCCTAGTTGGAAAAGGAAGATGCTATAAGCCCAAGGGGCCCCAATAGGGAAAAAATAGCCCAGTGAGGAAAGAAAATAAGGAAATAATCATGGTTTTGCCTCGATAATATGAATAGAAAAAGTGAAATTAAAAGAATTAGAAAAAATTTTCTTTACAGTCATCAACAACACTTTTATTATTACGTATATTTTTGTCATTGGTTAAATGAATGAGACCAAACGAGTATTGGAAATCAATAGCAGTCTTTTACCACTCCGGGAAGTTCATCAGTCGACTGTGATTAAATGTCCGAAGGTCAGCATGCCATTGCTGAACTGTGATCAGTGTTTGCAAAATCAACATTGAGATCGGTAGAAGAGAGGCAGACAGATAGACGTAAGCACACATACTGTA
>NC_090746.1:103966065-103978565 GCF_036898095.1 Palaemon carinicauda | reverse complement strand
AATTTCTTATTTCACTAAACTAGGAGTAAAATATTAAATCATTTGATATCAACAAAGTTCACACCCAATTATTATTATTATTATTATTATTATTATTATTATCCCTAGCTAACTACAACTCTACTTGGAAGAGCAAGATGCTATAAGCCCAAGGGCTCCAACAGGGAAAAATAGCCCAGTGAGGAAAGGGAATAAGGAAATAAATTAATCGCTGGATATTGACGTCACCAGATCGTGGGGAGAATAATGAATGTTCGAATCTCTACAAAAGAGAACATTCTTTGATTCCCTTTAGAATGGCTATCACAAGAGGTCCGATAAGCAGCTGAAGGTTAGCTAGATGCGGAAGAATTAATTATAAATGTATTTGAATTTGATGGACCATCCTGAATAATACTTTTCTTTCATGAAATCTATATAGTATTAATATCAATATTAAACCACACACTATTTAATATTACAAACTGTTAAAAAAAACCGTAATTTTAATCGGAAATTCTCCTTAAAAATATATTGATCTTAACCGTATTTCAGTAAAATACAGGCAACCGTAATTTTTACCATACTTTGTTATTAACTTTTACGAGTTGGTGACCGTAATATCACTCCTTTACGTCAATTTATCCGTTTTTAAAACGTTAAAAGTCCTGGAATAAATGTTGCCAGACATTAACCGTTTTTAATGGAAATTTTTAAGTGTATGTTTATACACATCAACACTAAGAGTTCCATATTCTCCTGTTACCCAGCCAGTAATTAAGTGTTTCATGTTCTGGGCCATTGCAAATATCTGCCCAACTGCTGCAGAAACTTAACAGAATTCATTTGCAACATTATCACTCCATAAATACGCCAAATTCAAGCATTATCTTCAGATGATGCACAAACTTTTAATGAGAACTGGAGTTTATTTCATTAATATAAACAATTTATCTTTGTTTTAAGGCTATAAATAAACTTTCGCGAAGAGGATTATGAAACTTCTTTAGAAGTTTATTGATGGTGCAGGATAGCACTAACTGCCTTAAAGAATTGTTTGTGGATAAATGTTGAATTTTATACTATAGAGGAAATATGTTTGATGATGATTCCCTGGATATTTGGCAGGAATATTTATCTTCCAGATTGTATCAGGAAAATATTCACCACCATATTTTGTATATATGAATATATATATATATATAACGGATTTTGAGCGAAGCGAAAAATCTATTTTTGGGTGAGATGGCCATGTCGTCCTGATGGAAGTTCCTATAGGGTAGCTTCCTAGGGTATATTACAACTACGGCGATATTCCCAGAGAATTTACCTTAAGGTACCAGAATTCTAACTCCTGGAGCGAGTATCCCTCGTGAAAGGGATATCGCGATATATCAGAGGACGTATTCTAGACACGCCACATGGCAATCTACATCCTGGACAGAGATTTCGTCTCGTAGGAGGTGATTGGCGAGATACGAATTCGGGAAAGAAAAAGGGGAGCCGCTCCCAAGGCTTCCCTATCCTCCGATTCGTATGCGTGCCTGGCGCCAATCCTGGCGCCATCTGTATTCCTTGTAGCGTACACGAGGTGCTACAGATACTGTATGTAGGGAGGGGTCCTATAGCCCTTTCTTAGAAAGGCAAGGGCGGGTCCATCAGGACGACATGGCCATCTCACCCAAAAATAGATTTTTCGCTTCGCTCAAAATCCGTTTTTTGGGCTCAAGCCATGTCGTCCTGATGGAAGTGTACCAGAGCATTACTGTATCTGTGGATTCTCAGAACGTGCCGTACTCCCCGGAGTTAATTTTTTCCCCGGTCGACTAGACCTAGAGACCTAAGATGTTACCGTTATACATCTTTTCAACTAACTATAAACTATGTTAGAGCTTCCTGCCCCCTACAGGGAAGAGTCCTACTAGACTCTGGAAAAGTCTCGAAGAGTACATATACCTATGTATGAACACCAGGCAAGCTAATATAGTGG
Source organism: Palaemon carinicauda (assembly GCF_036898095.1). Classification (NCBI taxonomy): domain Eukaryota; kingdom Metazoa; phylum Arthropoda; class Malacostraca; order Decapoda; family Palaemonidae; genus Palaemon; species Palaemon carinicauda. The sequence goes on along the minus strand of NC_090746.1, from coordinate 103,976,596 downwards.
TCTCGCCCTATATTAAGTAAAGCATAGTTTGTATAGAACCACTGCGTCAATATATATTGACCAGTAATCCGCACAATACTTGTATTGGACAAAGGTTTATATCCGCATAGGAAGAAACTAATAAAACCGCCCTCGTCCCTTTATGGGACGGAGTCCTCCCATTAGGGGACTTACATAAACCAATGCAACATAGCTTGCATAACAGAACAATTCTATCAGAATTATCCCAGATAAGATACATAGAATTAAATGCTCAATTATACCAATAAATTGACACAGGTGAAAGAGACGCAAGGTTCTCAAGAACAAGTTTATTGACAGACAATAAACAGACAGGTTAACAACAAATATATATATATATATATATATATATATATATATATATATATATATATATAAAAGAGGATAACCCAAAACTTTAAGCATAAGTAAGATAGTAAACAGAACTTGTTTATCTGAAAGAAAAACCATTAAACGCCACTTAATAAGATACCGAGGTATCAAGTCATAAAAGTCTGTATTACAAATCAATCACATTAGCGTTAGAAACGCTCGGCACACATGTCTGTACTTATGCTAGGTTCACCTTTGAAAGAAGGAACAGTCTATGTAGGCACTTGGTGTCCTCCTTTAGTTTGTAGTACAGTATGTATCTACACACTCACCCTGGACTTAATCGTCCCAATTAAGACCACTGTTCCTCGCAGAGTTAAACAGTAGGGTTAACTACACGACCCACTGCTACCACAGATCTCTTAAGTTCCTCTACTTGCTTCGCATAGTGGCGAAAGAACACCCTGGAAGACTTCCAGCCCTTGTATGAACGGAGATGTTCAAAATCCATACAATTAAAGAAATTTAGGGATGAGGCAACTTTCCTCGGATCGTGACCTGCGGGTGTACTGTCAGGATCCGCTCTGCGAATAAAATATGTGATTTTCGCTCTGAGTTGATTCAGAGATAAATTTGAGCCTGATGTTTCTCCCCTGAATAGTTGACCACCCTTGAAGTCTGAAGTTCTACGAAGATAGACCTTTAGGCATTCTACTGGACATAGAGATGCATCTTCTTTCAGAGGGCAGATTCTCCAGGGACCCCACCTGTTGGTGGGTAACTCATTCTTGGCGAGAAACGTAGGACCCGGAAACAGGTTCAGATCCCCCCCATCCAGGAACTGAACACGACCTGCCTCTCTCCAGAGGGCTACGATCTCACTAACCCTGGCCCCGGACGCGAGTGCAAATAGAAAAATAACTTTTTGCGTCAAATCCTTTAACGCACATTCTTCATTGCTCAACAGGGAGGCGAAATGAAGAACTTTGTCTAAAGACCATGAGATGGGCTTTGGAGGTGCTGAAGGTCTGAGCCTAGCGCAGGCTTTCGGAACTTTATTAAAGATCTCGTTACCTAGGTCGATCTGGAAGGCAAATAAAATGGGTCTCATCAAAGCAGATTTACACACTGAAATCGTGTTAGCTGCCAACCCTTGGCCATGGAGGTGGATGAAGAAAGATAAGCAGAAGTCTGTTGAGATCTCCTGCGGATTCTTTGCCTTTACAAAGGCCACCCATTTTCTCCAAGATGACTCATATTGCCTTCTAGTCGATTTGCACTTATATTCTTCTAGGAAGTCTATGCTGGCTTTCGAAATCCCGAAACGCTTTCTCACCGCAAGGGCGAGAAAATCATGAGCTGCAGGGTCCGGGGTTTCTGTAATGAAGCGCAGACAGTCGACTTCTGGACTCGCTGGGTCAGAACTGGATGTGGTAGCGTCACAAACTTCATCTGTAGTTCCAACGCCAAGGGGAACCACATACTGTTCGGCCACTTGTGGGCCACTATTGCCGCTACCCCCTTGAAGGATCTCAGTTTGTTGAGGACCCTCAACAGAAGGTTGTGAGGAGGGAACAGATAAATCCTGGACCATCTGTTCTAGTCGAGGGACATCGCGTCCACTGCTTCCGCTAAGGGGTCCTCTTACGGGGACACGTACAGGGGCAACTTCTTGTTGTCTTTAGTCGCAAAGAGGTCTATCTGCAGTTCTGGGACTTGATTCAGAATGAAGGAGAATGATCCTGCGTCTAAGGACCATTCCGACTCTATCGGTGTGAACCTGGATAGAGCGTCCGCTGTCACATTGCGGACTCCTTGAAGGTGAACTGCCGACAGGTACCACTTCTTTTTTTCCGCCAATCGGAAAATGGCTAACATCACTTGGTTGAGAGGTGGTGACCTCAACCCTTGTCGATTCAAGCATCTCACAACCACCTCGCTGTCCATCACCAATCTTATGTGGATCGAGTGACGCGGGGAGACTTTCTTTAAGGTAAGGAGCACTGCCATAGCTTCTAGAAAGTTTATATGAAAGGTCCTGAATAGCTTGGACCAAGTCCCCTGGACTTTTTTCCGATGAGAGTGACCTCCCCATCCCTCCTTTGAGGCGTCTGAGTGAATCGTCATCGACGGGGGAGGTGGCTGAAGAAGAACCGACTTCTTTAGATGTCTGGCTTGGGACCAAGGCCTGAGAAGAGTACGTAGCCGAGGCGGCACTGGTCTTCTCAGATCTCTTCGCGCGTTTGATGCATACCTTCTCCAAACTCCGGTTGCATCCTTTAGCTGTGCTCTTAGCACTGGGTCTGTCACTGAAGCAAACTGGAGAGAGCCTAGTACCCTCTCCTGTTCGCGTCTTGATATCCTTTCGGAATCTAGAAGTCTCCTGACAGAGCCCGCTATCTCCTTCCTTTTCTTCGTCGGGATGGAGAAACTGTGTGACAAAAGGTCCCAGTGGATTCCCAGCCACTGGAACCTTTGGGATGGAGAAAGTCGAGACTTTTTTCTGTTGATCTTGAAGCCTAGGTACTCTAAGAACTGGATCACCTGACTGGAAGCTTGCAAGCATTCGGTCTCGGATGCTGCCCACACCAGCCAGTCGTCCAGGTAGGCTACTACCTGAATTCCCTTTAGGCGTAATTGTTTGAGAGCTGCGCTCGCAAGCTTCGTGAAAATCCTTGGGGCTATGTTTAGCCCGAATGGCATGGCTCTGAAGGCGTATAGTCTCCGTTGTAGCCTGAACCCTAGGTAGGGGGAGAGTCGACGGCTGATTGGAATGTGCCAATAGGCGTCTGACAAGTCTATAGAGACTGAGTATGCCCTCTTGGGCAGTAAGGTCCTTATGTGTTGCAGTGTTAGCATCTTGAATTTGCAATTCACTATGAACTTGTTGAGTGGCGACAAGTCCAGAATGACTCTGAGCTTTTCCGAGTCTTTCTTGGGAACACAAAACAGCCTCCCTTGGAATTTGATGGACTTCACCTTTCGGATCACCTTTTTCTCCAACAGTTCTTGAACGTACTCCTCCAGAACGGGGGTGGAGTGTTGGAAAAACCGAAGGCACGGGGGTGGAGTGCTGTACCAGCTCCAGCCCAGTCCATTCTTGAGTAGGCTTTGGGCCCAGGGATCGAAGGTCCAGCGATCCCAAAATTTCATCAGTCTCCCTCCTACCGGTATCGTTTCACTTGGACTGCCGTCCTGAGGTCTTGCCTCCCTGACCACGACCACCTCTGAATCCCCTTCCCCTTGAGGGGCGCCTAGACGAGCCTCTGGCTGCTCCTCTAGGTTTTGCACGAAAGGAAGAAGACTGTCCTTCGAACATTGGGGTGAATGTGGATGACTGACCTAGCACAGCCTGGGGTACCCACAGAAAAGTAGTCGGGGTTTGTGCCACCATCTGGGGCACTGGAGGCAATGGCAATTGCAGTTGCTGTTGCTGTCTAAAAGGCTTGGCTGACCGAGACGGTAGCCTAGTCCTCATATTCTTCCTCTTTGGTTGAGGACCCTCATCCGGGGAAGATTTTCTTTTGATAGCCAGGCCCCACTTCTGGAGAAGGTTTCTATTCTCCACGGCGGCCTTATCAACAACCTCTTTGACCACATCGGTAGGGAAAAGGTCTTTTCCCCCAAATGTTGGAGGAGATTAACTTCCTTGGCTCGTGTCTCACCGAGGCCCCAGTGAACACAAATTCCCTGCAAGCTCTCCTTGCCCTGACGAAGCTATAAAGGTCCTTCGTCACTGTGGCTAGGTGAGACTTAGCCACTACCATGAACATTTCATGGACCTTGGGGTCACTTGCCATCGTCTCAAGAGTAGTCTGATGAGACATTGAGGCAGCCAGTCTTTCTTTTGTCTCGAACTCTCTTCGTAAAAGAGAGTCGGACAGCTTGGGGAGGTCCTCGCCGAATTGCCGTCCGGCAATATCAGCCTCCAACTTTCCCACTGAGAATGTCAGATGGACATCCTTCCAGTCTTTGTGGTCCATAGGCAGGGCCAGCGACAAGGGTTTACACTCCTCCAGGGAGGGGCAAGGCTTGCCGGCCTCGACTGCCTTTAGGACAGCCGCAAACCCTTTCTGTAAAAAGGGGAAGGCTCTAGCAGGAGAGGACACAAAAGAAGGGAGCTTCTTGTTCAATGCAGCTACCTTCGAGTTAGAGAAGCCCCTCTCTTTCATCGAGGATGAAAGTAGGGCTTGAGCCTTAGCGTGGTCCATAATTATGACCTCCTTCGGCTCTGTCTCCTCCCTTGAAGCTGGTTCTTTTCTCAGCCGGACATAGCAGTCCGGATATGATGCCTTGCTGGGCCAAAATTCCACCTCCTCTAGTGGAACTGAACCCAGCTTATCCGAGATGACGATCTTTCCAGTCGTCATTGGCATGTGCTCAGCATACCTCCAGGGGTTAGCATCTGAGCATACGGGAAGGTCTTTCACATTGAGCCCTTTCCGGGGTCCACGTGATTCTGCCAGGGACTGCATACGCAGTTCCATAGCAGCCGCCTTCTCCTGATTCTCCTTCTGCATTTGTTGGATCATTCCAACAATCGAAGAGAGGGCCTGTCCCAGTTCTACTGGGAGACCGGCCGATGTTGAGGGGATAGGATCCGGAATCTGAACCGGAATAGCCGACACCTCGTCGACCTCATCCTCTACGACATCCGGGGTTTGAACTTCATCCTGACCTTCTGCCAGGAGGTCTTGTTCCAAACGTTCGTCCAGGTCAGACATCCTGTCATCTAACTGGATGTCTTGCATCGCAACTGCGACTTCCACGTCCACCTGGACTTGATCTTGAGGGATCTCCTCTTGAGGCTGGGGAATCACTGCATCAGCTGATGCCTGGGGAAAAAGATACGCCCTCATCTTCTCACTTGGAAGATAAGGGCCAGAGGTGTTCTTCTTGAAGCCCCTTACCCAAGCACGAAGCTTTTCCCTTGCTATATCCCTTGATTCCGCCGTTCTAGGGGAATCAAAAGCCTCAGTAATCAGGTTAGTGCATACAGTACATACCTGAGGGTCCCAATACTGGAGATCATCCTTGGAGACAGCGCATGCTGCATGTCTCCTACAACACTCATGTCCGCAGAGGTTCTTGCTGCGGACATTGCAGAAAACATTTCCGCACTTCGGAGGGTCCTCCTGTAAAGAGAAGAAATTTCCATGAGTATCAAGTGAACTATGTATCACTGGATATGCATAGTATAGCATAACAATTCATAAAGGAAAGACACACACTTGTGTTTCCCTCACAACCCATTGTTGCAGCCTTCCAGATAATAAAATCAAAAATGGTTCATCTCTTCTAGAGTAACCAATGCAAGGTTTCCAGAGGAAACAGGTGGAGCTCACACCTAAGCAATGATTTTAAAATCCTGGATAATAGACAGGGAAGAACTCAGCTTCCTATCTGAGGGCAACAGCAAAGGGGTGTGCAAGAAAACACAATAGTGTTAGAAGACACAGTGCTGTACCAAGACCCTTACTATAGTTTTCCTCTTACTGTATATGCTATACAGAAGAATACTAGTACAGTATAGGGGGATGTGTGCCGGCCTGCCTTTGCCGGCCGGCACACACCACAACTAGCTTTAAAGTATACTACTTAACAGCTATAGGGCGGCAGCACTCTGGTTCAAATGCCTGTGCCGGTCGGCAGCAACTGCCGGCCGGTAACAGCCAGTGTTGGCCGGCAATGGCTGCCGGCCAGCAACTACACAAGGTAGTACCCAGCTGCCGGCCACACTCTTGGTGACCGGCAGACAAGGGCTGACATAAGCCGGCCGGCAAAGGTACAAGACCGATGCCAGCCGGCAGCAAAAGAACCAGAGGACTACACCTGCCCGGCTGCCGGCCTCATAGGCCGGCAGCCGCGACAGGTACAGCACTTTGAAGAAAAATAGAATGGATGCCGGGATAAGAGTGTACACAACCTCCAAGCCCGGCAACCGAAAGAGTGCATATAAGGAAGGGGAGAAACTAATTCAGGCTTCCTTGACCCATGCCGTCCGGCTCTGCCGGCAGGCATGGATGAGGGACCAAGAGAGGTCCGGGCAGCACTCGAAAACATAAGACCCTTGCCGGCCAGCAGCTCTGCCGGCCGGCAAGGGGCTGAGTCAATTCCACATCCTAACCTATACTAGGTCCAGAAGTAGAACGACGTACAGTACAGTAAGACCCCTGCCGGCCAGCTCTGCCGGCCGGCAAGGGGCTGAGTCAATTCCACATCCTAACCTATACTAGGTCCAGATGTAGAACGACGTACAGTACAGTATGAAGAAAGAGGGGGAAGGGACAAGAGGGTCCTGCCAACCTTGCCTTAGTGACAGATCACTCGCAGCCAAGAAACTTATCTTAGCCTAAGGGAGATCTAAGGGGAAAGGCCAGCAATACTTGCCAGCTTCCAGAGCACCAAAGCAAGGAAGGCGTTGCTACTCCCAAGGGAAGAACTTATCCTCCCGCGAGAACAGCAACAGGACTAGTCTGGTAGATCACAAAAGAAGGAATCATATCCACAGAAACCTTCGGTAGTGACCTAAGGGAGCTAAGCTCCCTTTGTATGTGTTAGGTCAGCGAGGGGGACTCAGCCCCAAGCCAGACAACACAGACTCAGACTAAAAACTCTGTTGTTCTGTCCCTCTTGAACCATAACTACAGGAACAGGAAGGTACAGTAACACCCTAGTATAGTTTTATCGAAAATAAATTCGGAAAAAACCACTTAGGGATAAGCCCAAGGCTTAAACAGAGGGAAAGGGATTGCATACCTTCTCCGAAGAAAAGAAAGCAACCGGGGAGTATGATAAAGTATACTAAGGCTCCATAAGCAACTAGCCTAGGCACCAAGAGAATCGATTACCTAATTCACCGAAACTCACTCGTATACTATCTTGGAAATATTCCACACAGTCTAAAATGTATAAAATATAGCCTAAAGCTTCAATAAAATTTTAATTACACTCGGAAAAACCATAATCATGCATGAAGTACTAGGACCAAACGACTAGGCTACATGGCCTAGCGTAGGCCAGAATGGCGAATACTTCGCCAAATAATACTAAGCACGAAAGGAAATCCTATGTAATGCTAAATAGCTAAAATTTATTAAAGCAAAACAACCAGGAATGTCGCTCTGACTAACTAACTTATACCTAGCGAGCGACAGCGTCCAAGACGCCTCTGGTAGGCTACGGCTCTTGTATCAAAGATTAATCCTATTAACCCTGGATAGGTACGGTGGGTCGTTTGCGACCCCGAGCGTCAAAAAAAAACAGGTTTTTCTCACGTGACTCACCCCTGTGACTGAATTTGTGGGTGATCGACCTGCAGGAGGTGTCTCCCCTACACGCTCTAGTAGTGTCCAGATGTGCATTGCTGTAGCTGTACTCCTTCCCCGATTTCTGAGACGCATCGGGGTCGTTCGCGTCCGAGTTTACCCTTCTGAGGTAGTTTGCATAATTATCAAAGTTATTACGTATTATGAAATTGTCGTAGAATGGTGCAACTTGTATAGGTTATCAGTTGTGGAAAGTCTTGGTGGATTGTTTGGCTACCATGTGCATGTTTTTTTTTTTAGTTAAAATGTCGTTCATCACCACGAGGACCATTTTACCGCGAGTGCCCCTTTTTCATTTTTTTTCATTTTTTTGCCAAGTCATTTTTCCGTAAGATATTGCCAAATAGTGTCGTAAAACTTTTGCTTGTTTAGTGTTGGAAAGTGTGTCTAGATGATCTGGCTACCCATGCATGACTTTGTTTTTGTCAGATACGACGTAGTTATTGGTATATTGGGTATTTAACTGCGGTTACCAATTTCTGTTTTTTTTCAATATTTGTAAAAATTACTACGTAGTAAGGAATTGCCGTATATTATTCATTTTTTTTTCATGTTTATGTGTTAGAAAGTGTGCCTTGATTGTTGGGCTAACACGTGCATGTCTTTTTTTTTATCTGAGATGTCGTATATTAGAATGTCGGGCATTTTACCGCGAGTGTCCCTTTTTCATTTTTTTTCATTTTTTTGCCAAGTCATTTTTCCGTAAGATATTGCGAAATAGTGTCGTAAAACTTTTGCTTTTTTAGTGTTGGAAAGTGTGTCTAGATGATCTGGCTACCCATGCGTGATTTTGTTTTTGTCAGATACGACGTAGTTATTGGTATATTGGGTATTTAACTGCGGTTGCCAATTTCTGTTTTTTTTTCAATATTTGTAAAAATTTACTACGTAGTAAGGAATTGCCGTATATTATTGATTTTTTTTTCATGTTTATGTGTTAGAAAGTGTGCCTTGATGGTTGGGCTAACACGTGCATGTCTTTTTTTTTATCTGAGATCCCGTATATTAGAATGTTGGGCATTTTTCCGCGAGTGCCCCTTATTATTTGTTTTGCATTTTTTTGCTTAGTCATGTTACCGTAAGGAATTGGCAAGTAGTGTCGCAAAACTTATATTTTTATAGTGTTGGAAAGTGTTTCTAGATGATCTGGCTACCCATGCCTATTTTTTTTTTAGCCAGATATGGCATATATATAAGTATGTGTTCGATTTTCCTGTGATTGCTATTTTTTCGTTTTTTCCCATTTCTTTCAAAATTACTACGTACTAAGGAACTATCACAGAGTAATATTTCATTTATATGTTTATTTGTCGGAAAATATGCCTTGATGGTTTGCCTAGCACGTGGCTGAAATTTTTTTTTCTTCTGAAATGCCGTATATTAGAATGGCCATTTTTCCACGAGTGCCCCTTTTTATTTGTTTTGCATTTTTTTGCTTAGTCATGTTACCGTAAGGAATTGGCAAGTAGTGTCGCAAAACTTATATTTTTATAGTGTTGGAAAGTGTTTTTAGATGATCTGGCTACCCATGCCTATCTTTTTTTTAGCCAGATATGGCGTATATATAGGTATGTGTTCGATTTTCCGGTGATTGCCATTTTTTCGTTTTTTCTCAATTCTTTCAAAATTACTACGTACTAAGGAACTATCACAGAGTAATGATTCCTCTAGATGTTTATTTGTCGGAAAATTTTGTTTACTTTTTTTTTGATTGAATATCATCAAATTTTTTTAGCTAAAATATTGTTTTACATTTTTTTTTTCGATTTTATTTCCCTTCAAAAAAAATTTTTTGGGTCAGAATTTTAATTTTATAAACGTAAAATAATCGACAATTATCCAGCAACCCACCATACAATTTTTATGCATATCCAATAATAATTAGATTAGTAAATAACACCTTGAAATTGACATACCCTTCCTACATTTCAAGTGGCAGATTAGGGAGTCTGAGTCAGTGTGGTTGGCGGCCATTTTGTGGACATATCCGAAGCGTAAGCTGCCCTATCTATATATATTCTTGTTCCCTATAGAATTTGTGATATTTTGGTATATTTTTACCTGCATAAATATCATATTATATATTAAATATATGTATTTTTTTACGAAATTTCCAAGTACTCAAAAAATTACCTTTAGATATGGCCCCTGATATAAATGTAATTTACAAAATAATGAAGATTTTTTTACATATTTCTATTTTAGGATAACATATGTTTATTCCCTAAAAAAATTAGCCACTTCCTATTTCATTTGGGTACCCAAAAAAATTCATGAAATTTGGACAATTTTTTTTGGCCAAAAAAAGTTACCCTTTTTTTCTCATTTCAGATCTTCACCTCCATGGGTCTGACTTCATCCAAAATACATCAAGATGTGTCCTGAACATTCAAGAATCAATTCCTAAAAGGATTTGTGTATATATGTATAAACTTTTTTTTTATGAATTTTTATGTCAGGTCTTTTTTTTTTTCTACTTAATTTTTTAAAATATTTATAATAAATAGTTTTTCTGCAGATGAGTAGTATTTATCTTTACAGTTGTTTTAAGCATTCATTGAAGTTTTTTTTGGCAAAAGAAAAAAGGAGGTTACTGCAAAAACTGATTTTTCAAGAATTTTTTTTGGCGTCGGGGTCGTTCGCGTCCGAGTATACCCTTAAAGGGGTGTCCGAGGACCGTACCTATCCAGGGTTAATCACTCAAAATTTTACCAAGAGCCTACATTTATACATAACAGACACTATACTCAACTTATCAGAGGCCGACGAAGACGAAAAAGCCATGAAAAGTCGAATAAATCCAAGATTTGCGAGAAAAACAGGAAAAAACACCGAGTTGTTAAGCTACGCAAAAAGGAATACAGATGGCG
>NC_090746.1:103956065-103961065 GCF_036898095.1 Palaemon carinicauda | reverse complement strand
ATATATATATATATATATATTTATATAGCTAGCATTCCAGCAAAAATAAAGTAGCTTATGTAACTTTCCACCTGAAAATAATATACCCTCATATTTGTATAGGACTTGTTTGAATTCTCTCACTTAACAAGATAACTCTTCGGCTTCTACTCTCGATGCCTGTCAGATGATCTTACTGAAATCAGTATGTACCGGCAGGGGTCACTTGCCTTAGGTAGATAGGCCCTGTACTTCACAAGGAACTGGCTATCCGTTTTTTGAATTTTTAGGATAGGCACTGCGCATCACAGGGAACTGGCTATCCGTTTTTATTTTTCTTATTTTTAGATAGGCTCTGCGCATCACAAGGAACTGGCTATCCGTTTTTTTTAATATAGTCAATGAATCCTCTATGGATTTAGTCAGTCTATGACTTGTGAAATCAAACTGAGGCTCTTTGCGTCAATAGGCGTAGGAGGATATGATGATGATGATCATCATCATCATTAAAAAGAGAATAGGGAAATGAGAATTATTAATTCCAGTTCCAGATCCACTCATTATTACTCTTTAGGTCTGGAATCCATTAATACATTACCACTATAGAATCCAGAAACTTGATATTTCTTCTTAATCTCCTGCATACCCCCTGCCGCCTTTCTTTGTTCAACTGTTGTATAACTCCGTTTTAGTTAATCTATCCATATCTTTTATAATTGCCAATAAATGTGTGTGCTAATTACCCAAGGTTATCCTTGATATGTATGTATGTATGTATGTATGTATGTATGTATGTATGTATGTATGTACTGCAATTGACATCTGTTTTTATGAGTGCCCATATGTCTTTAATTTGAATGATTTCAAATTAAGGAGTTTAATTCCTTATGATATGGTATCATAGGTGTGGATGTATGTATGTTCCAAGAAAGAATTGGGCATTCTGAATAATTTAAAAGTTTAAAGGCAACTCATGAATAACAGAGGAAAAGGACAGTGACATTTCCCTATTAGGCTATTAAGCAGGACAATTCACTAGAGACTGACCATGTAAACATATGATCAACACCCAAGACCCTCTCCATCCAAGCTAAGACCAGGGAGGGGCAGGCATTGGTTGCTGATGAGCTCAGCAGGGAGACCTATAGGCTCCCCCAAACCCCCATTCTTAGCTCACAAGGATGGTGAGGTTGCAGCAACCGAAGGAACTAACGATTTTTGAGCGGGGACTCGAACCCCAGTCTGGCGATTACCAGTCAGGGACGTTACCACATCGGCCAACACAAGTTCCCCCCAAAATAAGTATTGTACATGAAGTATGGAGAAAGTTATATGAAAATTTGATTACAAAGGAACATTTGTCTCCAGGCCACTTCACATATTTCTACAATTTTGTACATTACATTGAACATAAACTATTTTTGACATTCTCCAGGTGCTCCCCCCATCTGTTTTTTTTTTTTTTTTTTTTTTTTTTTTTTTTTTTTTTATAGAAATGATGAAATACGACCGATCAAGTATATTTCTGTTACTGTACCATTATTCTCCGTCAGACTTTGGACATGTGAAAATAATTCACATAAATCTTTTAGATGGGGCCTTTTGGTATAGGCTGCTAATCATTGTTGCAAATTGATTATAAAATGTGTAATTAATAATATTAATCTTAAAGCAAGGTCACGTATGATACCCTTAGAAAAAATATATTTACATAATAGGGAAATTTATTTTTCGATATGGATGTAGGCATGTGTTTTTAAACTAGCATTGAATAGTGCATTATTCTAATGATTCTTGAAAGTATGAATATATATATATATATATAATATATATATATATATATATATATATATATATATATATATATGTATATACATTATATATATTTATATATATATGTATATATAATATATTCATACATACATACAATAATATATTATATATATATATATATATATATATATATATATATATATATATATACATATATCAAGTTATCTGTATATCTTTAAATTGTACATCAAAGCCATGTGGGGATTGTCTTATTGATTTTATATTTTTTCAAAAATTAATTTGCCAGAGCATTACTTTTCATGCTTGTTATTATACCTATTTCTTCAATACGTTGTTCTTGCTAAGAAAGTTTGTAGAACAAAAAAAAAAAAAAATTAAAAGACTGCCTGGATAAGGAATATAAACTATACGAAAAAGGGTAAAGTTTCTTCAAAATTATTTGCTAAATATATAATCAACTGAGAGAGAGAGAGAGAGAGAGAGAGAGAGAGAGAGAGAGAGAGAGAGAGAGAGAGAGAGAGAGAGAGAATATTAATAGACCGACCACGAAACATCAATAGGAATAGATAATTAAGGATAATCAATTATAACAGAATCGAGAGTTAGAATTTCTGTCTACAAAGATCACCAAAAGACATTTGATCTCTCTCTCTCCTCTCTCTCTCTCTCTCTCTCTCTCTCTCTCGCTCTCTCTCTCTCTCTCTCAGACACTTCTTTGTGATTAGCTTTTACTCTTTGATGTTTTTTATAGTGGAGATTTCTTTCTTCCTGACATTTCCGCAATACGTTGAGCTTATTGGCGTATATTCATATTTAATTTTTTAGTGTAGATTAATACAAATATAGTTATAACTGGCTATTATTATTATTATTATTATTATTATTATTATTATTATTAATATGATAATAATAAATAATAATAATAATAATAATAATAATAATTTAGTAGTAGTAATAATAATAATAATCATAATAATAATAATAATAATAATAATAATAATAATAATTATTATTATTATTATTATTATTATTATCATTATTATTATTATACTGTACATTTCTGCTTTAGTTATAGGCATATCTTAAAGCCTTTCACGTTATTATATGGAAAACATATAATCTGAATTAAACACAGATATATGTGGTATTACTAATATGATCATGTAGGGAGAAAGGTCAGGAGAAGATTGCGTAAAAGGTCATTCAATAAAAAATTTTTAGTAGGAAGGATATCGGAACATAGAAGAACTAGAGGGGTACTCATAAAGGGCAAACCTCCACCGCTGCAGTTTATTTCTCGACCCTTGCTTGACCTTGACCTTTGGCATTAACATGTATTTATTTGTGTGGATTTTCATATACTCAAATAGGAACCAAGTTTGAGATCTTTGGCACCGTGATCTTTGACCTTGACCATCCAAAATTTAAGCATTTCCAGCTGTTTGCATAACAGTTATTCCCTGGAAGTTTCATTACTCTACGATTGAAATTATGGCCAGGAAGCTATTCACAAACAAACACACACACACACACACACAATCACACACAGACAAACACACATCCAGGGACGAAAATATAACCTTTCAACTTCGTTGACGGAGGTAGTTAATATGAAATAGTTTTGACCATTAAAGAGAAGCGAAGGGAGACAGTGAGACAATTCTATTCGATAGAAAACTATTCTTTACATTGGCATATGTGAGGTTTTTGAAATGCTAAGTGATGGCAAACATTGCCTTTCAAGAATTCTTTTCCTAAATTAAATAACAATAATAACAACCGTGAATTATACTTATGTTATTAGAAAATGTGTACTCTTTTACTTTGGTCCTTTTGGAAAGCATTTCACTTCCTAGCCACAAACTGTATTAATTTAAATCTCAATTGATATATGTGGACTTACCGTGCATAATGATTTCCAATGAGGGGAAATTTTCTTTTACACTTTACTAAATTCGTAAGTAATAGGTTATAATTTGCTATATACTACTCTACTACATACGCATCATTCGCAAAATCAGCAATATATATATATATATATATATATATATATATATATATATATATATATATATGTATGTATATATACAGTATATAGATATATATAAATATATATATATATAATATAATAATAATAATAATATACATATACGTATATATAGTATATATATAAATTATGTATATATATATACATACATATACCAAGGCACTTCCCCCAATTTTGGGGGGTAGCCGACACCAACAATGAAACAAAACAAAAAGGGGACCTCTACTCTCTACGTTCCTTCAGCCTAACCAGGGACTCAACTGAGTTCAGCTGGTACTGCTAGGGTGCCACAGCCCAACCTCCCACATTATCCACCACAGATGAAGCTTCATAATGCTGAATCCCCTACTGCTGCTACCTCTGCGGTCATCTAAGGCACAGGAGGAAGCAGCAGGGCCCACTGGAACTGCGTCACAATCGCTCGCCATTCATTCCTATTTCTAGCACGCTCTCTTGCCTCTCTCACATCTATCCTCCTATCACCCAGAGCTTTCTTCACACCCATCCATCCACCCAAACCTTGGCCTTCCTCTTGTACTTCTCCCATCAACTCTTGCATTCATCACCTTCTTTAGCAGACAACCATTTTCCATTTCTCTCAACATGGCCAAACCACCTCAACACATTCATATCCACTCTAGCCGCTAACTCATTTCTTACACCCGTTCTCTCCCTCACCACTTCGTTCCTAACCCTATCTACTCGAGATACACCAGCCATACTCCTTAGACACTTCATCTCAAACACATTCAATTTCTGTCTCTCCATCACTTTCATTCCCCACAACTCCGATCCATACATCACAGTTGGTACAATCACTTTCTCATATAGAACTTTCTTTACATTCATGCCCAACCCTCTATTTTTTACTACTCCCTTAACTGCCCCCAACACTTTGCAACCTTCATTCACTCTGACGTACATCTGCTTCCACTCCACCATTTGCTGCAACAACAGACCCCAAGTACTTAAACGGATCCACCTCCTCAAGTAACTCTCCATTCAACTTGACATTCAACCTTGCACCACCTTCCCTTCTCGTACATCTCATAACCTTACTCTTACCCACATTAACTCTCAACTTCCTTCTCTCACACACCCTTCCAAATTCTGTCACTAGTCGGTCAAGCTTCTCTTCTGTGTCTGCTACCAGTACAGTATCATCCGCAAACAACAACTG
>NC_090746.1:103918565-103933565 GCF_036898095.1 Palaemon carinicauda | reverse complement strand
ACATATATTCACACACACACACACATATATATATATATATATATATATATATTTATATATATATATATATATATATATATATATATATATATATATATATATATATATATTTATATATATATATATATATATTTATACATATACATATACATATACATATACACACATATATATACATATACATATACATATATATATATAATATATATATATATATATATATATATGTATATAAGATATATATATTGTGTGTGTATGTGTATGTCCATTACATACATGGCCTTATTTCAATTAGAATCAAATCAGGAAAACTAACAAACAAAAGCTTGATAGAAAAACGTAATCCTATTCATAAATACAGAGTAGTTATTTATTTTTTTACTATAAAACATTTTGAGCACCTTCACATTGCTGACTGTCTGAACATACGCGTTTTACAATGTTGTGTCATTACTGATAGATGTGCAAGAGAGAGAGAGAGAGAGAGAGAGAGAGAGAGAGAGAGAGAGAGAGAGAGAGAGAGAGAGAGAGAGAGAGACCCTTTTGTTTGCCAAGAGCACTATAGCCTCGGTTAATTGGAATGGCACCCTGCATACAACGACCAGGCGAACGGTTCCTTTCTGTCAATAAACGGCGAATGTCCGAGGGTCCTTTAGTTCAACAAACACATGTACAGATCTCATGGTTTTCTATCATTTTTATTTTTTGGGGTCACGCTTTGTTACCATTATTTCTGTCGACTTCTCTTTCGTTAGCCTGCTATTATTCCGGTATATACAGTAGTGGATATAATTTATATATATATATATATGTATATGTATATATATATATATATATATATATATATATATACCTGTTTATATATACATACACACACACACACATATATATATATATATATATATATATATATATATATATATATATATATAGACAATAAACAGAAACAATTGGAAGGACATGTCTGAGGCATGTATTCTGCAGTGGACTAGTAACGGCTGATGATGATGATAATGATGATCATGATATATATATACATATATATATATATATATATATATATATATTATATATATATATTTGTGTATATATATATATATATATATATATATATATATATATATATATATATATATATATATATATATATATATATATATATATATATATATATATATATAATATTAATAATAATAATGATCATTTATCAGTAACATTCGTAATTTTCATTTATTCATATTATAAGCCACAAATACCTTTTCATATCGTATTCGCTCCGCCTCGGGATCGGTGCCCCAAGGGGAGGAATTGTTGAAAATAGCCTCTGGTCGGCCAAGGATTCGAACCCTGACCAAGTGGAAACTGAGGTCATAGTCGAACCCTTGTTTACTACCTGGTCGTAAACTAGGTGTAGTTTGCAGATGTAAACTCTGACAAGTAAAAGAAGGTTGACATAAATTACAAATAATTTTGGACACAATTAGCTATATCTTAACTAGCTTATCACCTATGTAATAAGTTTCATTTTCAAAAGGGCATTTTTTTTAAAGCAATCAATTTAGTTATAATATAGATTTTTACTATATTATCGAAATTATTATTCTTATCGTTATACTTGTCATTAACATTATCATATTAAGGGCGGTAATGTGTTATTACTACAACACTTTTCAATATTCTAGATTTTTTATACTAAACAGCTTGCTATTTGACTTTGAAGTATATAGGCTTATATGTATACCGCACTTACCGTGGATAGACAAAAAAGGCATAACTCTTTATGATAAACAGAAGTAAGATAACGCAAATCGATTATCTTTAAACCTCAAAACATCCTTTGTAGGTTTGAAATAAACATCATCAAAAACATTGAATGAATAATCAAATAATGAATTATTCGGAGAAAAAATCCTTCCTACGCAAATCTATTTGAAGAGGAAAAATATGCCAGATTTTTTTTGGAGGGGGGATTAAAAACACAAAGGACAGTCACGTATAAGTTGTGCAAACACATTGCAAAAGAATTTTCTGGAATATTAAATGGAACCATTTCTGGATAAATCAATAAGAACTGGAAGCAACAATGCAACTTGTGTTAGGAATTTCAATTCTCTTATACAGAGAGAGAGAGAGAGAGAGAGAGAGAGAGAGAGAGAGAGAGAGAGAGAGAGAGAGAGAGAGAGTTTTGCATTTACTTAAAATCCTACAAATAAAATTAGTTTTTCTTAGGTATGTTTTATTTATCGTATGTATACCTCTTTGTGTTTTACTATTTAGTTTGAAAGGGGAGGAGAGAGAGAGAGAGAGAGAGAGAGAGAGAGAGAGAGAGAGAGAGAGAGAGAAAGAGAGAGAGAGAGGGGGGGGGGATATTGATATTAAGGGCATAGAGTTGTACTTTTTTTATAATTACAGTCCAGTAAATTGCATTACTGTATTTTATTATTATATGGAAGGATAATTATTACTGTAATTAAGTGTATATTTATAAGTACTGGAAAATATAGAAGAAATTTACATCTGTAGAGTTTAGGTTCTCATATTGTCTGGAGAATTCCTTATCCTCAAGCCGTATACCAGCTCATGTTCTAAGGCTTTAGAAAGGCTCCAAGTTTGTGATGTATAAGTTACTAACTGTTAGGACCATCTGATTAAATAGTATCAACTCATGCATCAGAAACTTGGACCCTTACTAAAGCCTTATGACATAAACTAGTTACAACTGAAAGAGCTAGGTAGAGAATAATGATGGGGGTAACAATAAAGAGACAGAAAAACAGCAACATGGATATGAGAGCAAACTGAAATAAAGGATATTCTGAAAACGTGAAAAATAATGGACATGGGCAGGACATATTTATGAGAATGTCAGATAATAGATTGACAAAAGAATAACAGAATTGGTCCTTTAGGGTCAGAGAAGTTAGGATCCTCACCAACCTCAGACGGTAAAGCATCCTGCTACTCTTAAGGTATGGGGTTGTTTGGGTACAAGCATTTTGGGGTTATGGCTCTGGTCTAAGAGGCCCCAACTGGAGACACCTTCCTGGCAATCTGTGTGTGTGTGTGTGTGTGTGTGTGTGTGTGTGATTGAGTGGGTGGTACAGGGCTGTTGATGTGTTATCCTTTATGTCAAGGAATCATTACATGAACTACTATAACTATTTGGACTTGCTTTTAGACCATTTAGATGTGTCGTTTCTTAAAAGTAGCACCAAGTTCCTTATACAGGACAGGTCACCGTGTCACCTAGCGAAATAATTTGTTAATTGATTTTCTATATTTTAGTGCCTATCTCGGATCTCCTGACATCAATCCTATCAAGAACCTTTGAAGCGACATCGAGAGGAGGCTTCTGTCAAAGGACATCTCTTCTCTTCCCAAACTTGAAGGAGCTATTAGGGAGGTTTGGTGGTATTGAAACCAGAGACCATCCAGAAACCTTGCTTATAGTGTTCCCATGTATCTGAAAGACGTTATTAGGAGGAAAAGGAGTGCCACAGAGTACAAGTGATGGGGTAAGTGTTCCGATGTATGTCTTTTTTTACGTTAATAAAAGTTTTTTTTTTTTTTTTTAGGATGGATGATTAACTTTAAACTCGTGTATATATATATATATATATATATATATATATATATATATATATATATATATATATATATATATATATGTGTGTGTGTGTGTGTGTATATGTATATATATATGAGTGTGCGTGTGTATATATATACATATATATATATATATATATATATATGATAATGTATATATATGTATATATATATTTATATATATATATATATATATATATATATATATATATATATATATATATATGTATATACACACACATATATATATATATAAAATATTTTAATTTGCCTTGTAGTTTTATTAAATTTATGTATGCGGTAAAAAGGGGATTGATATACAGACGGTTTTATAACTGTATATGGTAATTAATTCGAATTTCCAGGTAACAAGCAAACTGTAACCACGATGCAGATAAGCCAATTTATAGAGGAGCTTTGAGTAATATATTAAATATTCAAAGCATTTCCATATGCAATGAAAGATCACGCTAGCCACAGTGACATAAAAAAAAAATTCCCAATATAAAAACATTGCTACATTTTTTTTTTTATTTCTAAAAAGGTGAATTGTTTGGTTTAGAATATGAAAAGTAATTCAGATACATGGGGAACATTTACTGGTCGTTACTGCTATACTCTCTCTCTCTCTCTCTCTCTCTCTCTCTCTCTCTCTCTCTCTCTCTCTCTCTCTCTCTCTCTTTCTCCGTTCATTATCATCATCATTATTCCGCAGTTAACTGTTCAGACTGCTATACACACTCTCTCTCTCTCTCTCTCTCTCTCTCTCTCTCTCTCTCTCTCTCTCTGTTCATCATCATCATCATTATTCCGCAGCTAATTGTTCAGACGTTGAAATATACCTGTGAGAGAAATCTACATGAATTCAATATTAATTATTAAATTCGAAAGATACATGAAGAGGAAGGAATCATACCCTCCATCATGGCTGACATTTTGTGACTTCGTTTTTCCCACAAAATGAAGTGGATGTACAGTGACGAATACAAGTCCCCTCAAATTAGAATGTTGATTATTCTCTTCAACAATTTAGATAATCTTTAATTGTATGTTCACACATTTAATTTTCCATAATACACTGCTATATGAAAAAAAAAATCAAGCAAGAGTTAAAGTTTTTCTAGTCTTTTGTCATTTGGCTAATGGCTGTAATACAATATGAAAACATTCTTATATATTTTATTTACAGATATTAGCAATAATATACAATTAAAAGGATAATCACCATGCCAAGTATAATCATAACTATTATTACTGTGCTATTTTTTTTCAGTTATTTAGGGTCGCTAATTTAAGATTTAGATAGCAAGAACTATTCAAGTTTCTATATGCATTCCTGAAATATTTAATCAGTTCTTAAATTTGTCTATATGATTAATTATTTATAATCATCATAGTAAGATAATCAGAACTGTTGTTGATGGATTGTGTGGGAAAATTTAATCTTTTTTTTTTTTTAGAATATTCAATTAGAAACTGTTTACATTTCTTTCCTGTTAATTCTACTAAATTCCCCGGGTCATTCACAGTTACAAGGCGAACGTTATGAATAGAATTCCACAAATAACTATTATTATTATTATTATTATTATTATTATTATTATTATTATTATTATTATTATTATTATTATTATTATTACTACTACTTTCTAAGCTACAGCCTTAGTTGAAAAAGCAAGATGTTATAAGCCCAGGGGCTTCAACAGGTAAAATAGCCCAGTGAGGAAAGGAAACAAGGAAAAATAAAATATCTTAAGAACAGTAACAACATTAAAATAGATATTACGTTGCTTTAGTTCCATTGTACTTGAAGCAATCTCTTGCAATTTATTTATAATGTAAAGGGCAACTAAATTTAATGTTTATATTTTAACCTGCAATTACAGTTATAAATTATTATAATTTCTTTACAGTGTAAAGGGCAACTAAATTTATAGTTTATATTTTAACCTGCAATTACAGTTATAAATTATTATAATTTCTTTACAGTGTAAAGGGCAACTAAATTTATAGTTTATATTCTAACCTGCAATTACAGTTATAAAATATTATAATTTCTTTACAGTGTAAAGGGCAACTAAATTTATAGTTTATATTCTAACCTGCAATTACAGTTATAAAATATTATAATTTCTTTACAGTGTAAAGGGCAACTAAATTTATAGTTTATATTCTAACCTGCAATTACAGTTATAAAATATTATAATTTCTTTACAGTGTAAAGGGCAGCTAAATTTAGAGTTTACATTTTAACCTGCAATTTTAGTTATTAGTTCTTGATTTTTTTATAGTGTAAAGGGAAACTGAATTTAGTTTACTCTTTAACCTTACATTATAGCTATAAATTATTGGATGAAGAAATAATTTAAATGATAATATAAATCTTAATCATTTTGATTACGATTAACATCATAATAATTTGGATTAAATGATTTTATGATAATTGAATGGTTTGGATTGGTATGTGATTGTTATTTTTACTTTTAAAAGAAAATCCAACGTTAGAAATTCAATGCCGTGTACAGTATGGATTAAAAGATTTTGTGTTTTTGTTTTGCCTCAGTGGATATCATGGCCTATTAACTTTGCACTTTCCAACAATAGTAAACGAACCTCTGTTTCATATCATATCCTTTGATGTTACATAGAAGCATTAACTATATAGCAACTGAATCCCAATGACATACAGAGCATATCAGTCAGGAAATTCATATAAAACTGTAGTCTAAAGTCTATACAAACAGACACACTGATGCGCATAGACTCGTTTAAAATGGGAAAACTTTTATAGGCTGTTGAAATGTGAACCAAAAATAAACTCTCCTTAATAAATATATTATTATTATTATTATTATTATTATTATTATTATTATTATTAGAGAAACATAATTGGAAAAACTTAATGGCTAATCTAACACAAAGGGCTTATCATTAAGAACAACGGTAAAAAAATAAACTAATTAAAGTAAAACAAATTAATACAGTCATATAAAAAAACTGAATCTGCTTTAGATTTGGGGATAAATAAGTCTCAACACTTTCCCTCATTTTCGACCATCGATTTCCTGAAGGCTATGGGCAGGTACAACGAGTGTACCTTTTGTACCAAGGAAGTGGTATTCTTGGGTCACTGCATCACTCCTGAGGGAATTCACCCTCTCTTTGAGTAGACATGAGCAGTATATACGTTCCCCACCCCATTGACCATCTAATCTCCGCAGGAGTATTTGGACATGTGAATTAATATCAATGCTGCTTGCTAACCATCACCGCCACTCGTGTCCCTCTCTATGAGTCCCTTGAAGGCGAGACGAAAAAACAGGAATTGTGGCCCCCTTCAGGAGGTGACCTTCATCAATGCAAAGAAACACCTTACGAACTATTACTGATCTCATCTTTCATGTGCCTGCCGTACCCTTCCTCCTCAACAATGATGCGTGCAATATTGCTGTAGGAGCTTTACCCAAATAAATTATCAGTGGATCACCTCATCTACTGTCCTTCTTCCGTAAAATATAAAACCTTCTGGACTGAAATCCAGCTACTCTACCTTCACCCGCAAACTACTGGCGGTGTGTTGGGCTGTCAGTTATTTCTGCCACTTCATAAAGGGCCTGTCAACGTCAACATCTCTCTGCCACATCTGAACACAACTGTACAATTCAAGGAATCCCTGATAAACTGAATCCTCGTGCCAACACTTTTCAGAAAATCACTGGTTGTCATCCACCAGGGAATGGATTATAACACCTTGGCAGAAACCCAATTAAAGGACCCTGAGTACAAAACCTGAAGGACATACTGCCTCCATACACCAATGTGTGCTTCAATTGATCCCTTGCACCAATTTACTGCACAGCTACTAAAGTTGAAATTCATATCGAATGGTGTCACTAAAGATGGCAAGGATCTGTTCCGGGCCTGTATTTCATGTCAATTTCAAAAGTGTATCTACACCTGGATTCGAGTGTATCCCCGTTTCATTAACCTCAGCATCATTTTTTCCAACATTCTCATTGATGTGGTTGGTCTCTTGTCATGTTAAAAGGTCACTACAGTATTACCATATTCCCTATCATCGATCATGCCATTCGCTAGCCTGAACCGATCCACATTCAAGTTGCAGCATACGCCTCATTTACTGCAGCTATACTATCTGGATGGATAGTAAGAATTGTCATCCCAGAGCATATTACTTCCAACAGATGTATATTTTCACCTCACAATTGTGGACATCATTAGGGCATCCTCTCAGCATCACTCTGCATCAGCCTACCACTTACAGCCTCACAGCTATCAGTCTGGTGGAATGTTTCCATCGCACCTTCAAAGCTGCTTTGACATCCCGGCGTAACAACTCCAGTTGGTTTCCACAACTATTCTGGGTAACTCTCTGACTGAAGACCACTCCCAAGGACACCATGAATGTTTCAGCAACTAAAATGGTATATAGCGACCAGTTTGTCGTCACTGCAGATTTTCTTCTGTCTGTCACATCCTCCGATGACCTACGTGCCTTTCTTGGGAAATTTACCCCGGGCAATGAGACTTACAAGCCCCCAGCAAAGCAGCACATATCAAAGGCCCACGCCCTGGAACACATGTTTTTATGCTATCCAACCCTTGCAAGCCATTACTTACGCCACCATATCCGCGTCAATTCCTTGTAATCTGACTCCATATACAGGTCAATTCCTTGTAACCCGACCCCATATATGGGTCAATTCCTTGTAATCCGACCCTACATACGGGTCAGTTCCTTGTAATCTGACCCCATATACGGGTCATTTCCGTGTAATCCGACCCCATATACGGGTCAATTCCTTGTAATCTGACCCCATATACGGGTCAATTCCTTGTAATCCATAGTACTCCGAAAGTTTTCGTTCCTCATTGTTCATCTTTATCAGTATTGGGTCACCATGGACCGTCTAAAACCTACGTATTTCTTGCATGACGACCACCAACAGTACGACTTTCTAGGGCAGCTCATCCTCTATAACATGCATATCTGATTCAGGGGAGTAGCCATGTATTGCAAGTGCAGGAAGCAACGAAAATACAAATAAAGAAGTCTACCCTATCTACGTTTTCTTCTACACTGCAACCGCCATCAATCCCCACGTTATAAAGCCGTTTAATTTGACACTAATTTTCCCTCTTTAATATTTCCCTTATTACATTATCTATTTCTATGCCAATATCCACCTTATTGGCACACGATACTTTATGTAAACATTTAATTGTCACCCATATTGGACACCTAGGCCCATATAAGAAGTTATGTATTCTTTAGACATCGTATTAATTCCTCCTTCACTACCGTCACTATTGCTTAACTAAGTTGGTGGATAGATAAATAATTAAGACGCTAAATCATATTACTACCAGTAGATTGATATACTCTCTCTCTCTCTCTCTCTCTCTCTCTCTCTCTCTCTCTCTCTCTCTCTTCAACATTTTTGCTCTTCTTCCAATGAAGCTCCCAGATTCATCCATTTCTATTTTTAATTGAACTGTATTTTCGAAGTAGTTTAATTTACGTGATGGACGAAAGCTTTTCCATTGTGACAACTGAGCCGATTAATTGGACGCAAAGCCCTAAAGGAACGATGACTTAATTACTTTTTGATTTAGCAATACTTTTTTTTTTATTCATTTATTTATTTATTTATTAATTAATTTTTTTTTTTTTTTGCTTATTCAACCATTTTCTTTGTTCGCAACATGATAGTTGATAGTGTTTGAGGATATGCATAGACATTAGTATGTGTACATGCTTCATGTGACAGAGGCTGTAGTTAGATTGCTGTTATGCAAACTGATATTCTACATATGTATTGGATAAACAGTACTTAATATATATTTCCACTGGTCATATTGGTTTTGGCTAAATTTTCATGGCCGGATGCTTTCCCTGCCGCCAACCCTCCCCATTTACCCGGGCTTGGGACCGGCAACAAGTTGAGGCTGGCTTGGCCCCCTCAGTTTCTGGAGAACGCTGGCCAAAAACATCGACCCCACATAATGTGGGAAAAGATGCAGACAAAGAAGAAGAAGAAGAAGAAGAAGAAGTACTTGATATATATTAAAAATTAGTTTTCTAACGTTTCAAAGGGTACCTGAGCTTCTTTTTCGAAAGGAATCTAGAATTAAGGCCCCTCAATACCAGTTATGCTAAAATAAAAAATGGAAATGCAAGATATTTCTAAAACATCTAAATAAAATCTGTTTCGGGATACTAGTTTGTATGTATGGATATACAATCAAAAATTATTTTTATTATTATCCGGCACAACAAAGAACTCGGGACTAAGCCATGTTTATCAATTACAGAGACCATTGAAGTATGAAATTTATAACCAATATATTAGTCTTATTTTTAGTCGTATGTTTCTCGAATTCTCATTCAACAATTGTCGGAATCATTAGCCACTTTTTATATATAAGAATGTATTGAATATTGATATCCTAACCTGATTTTTTTTTTTTTTTTTAACAAAAAGAAGGAGAGTTAAAAAACAATAGGGAACATTCTCTATTCATCAAGACCATAGAAACGGATTATATTAAAACGTAAACCCTATTATCCCTTTGCACTTTATTAAAAGTCGTAAAATATTGTTGCAGTTTTTGAGCCTCTAAAGCTAGTGGATTTAAAATCGGCGTTTTAACTTTGATATTAGACATACTAGGAAATTTATGAGGCCAAAGAATTTTTAACCCTTTTACCCCCAATGGACGTACTGGTACGTTTAAAAAAAACTCATCCCTTTACCCCCATGGTATGTCCTTCCAAATAACTGCTATTTACACTTTTTTTTTTTTTTTTGCATATTTTTTATAACTCTATGAGAAACTTCAGGCATTTTCCAAAAGAATGAGACCAACTTGACATCTTTATGACGAAAATTTAGGCAGTTAGAGCAATTTAGAAAATATATATTGCAAAATGTGCTTGAAAAAAAACTGCCTGGGTGTTAAGGGTTGGAAAGTTCCAAATAGCCTGGGGGTAAAAATAAAATCCTATACAAACAATTATAACCTGTTGCTACTTCGGCGAAGAATACCGACACAATATTATAAAGAAAATGTCTGTTTGATTTTTTATCATTTTCATTGTTTTACATAATTATATTTTGTTACTGTTCATAGTATCTACTATACTTTTGCAAAGCTCTGGTTTCATCTGAAAGGCATACCATGTGGTTTTTAATCCCAGAAAATTAAGCATTATCATTTTATATACTCGTTCCCTTTGATATATTAATGTATCTCAATTCGACGTTCATTGTTTTTTTTTTTTTTATTATATGAAGGAGATGTGTACAAGTGAAACATTGTTTACCCAAAGAACCCAGAGAATTTGCAGCACCACCATTTTCTCCTTATGTTATTTTGCAAATATTCCGAAAAAGTGGTATCATATTATTGTCGAGTTTTAGTTCATTGAGATTATTTTAATTGGTAAACATGATTAAATGATTTTTTAAAATGTTCAAGCGAATGTTGGACTATTTATAGTAGTTTTTTTTAACCTTTTTACATATAGTAGTATGGGAAACGTGATTGTCTAAAATTCATTATTGATTTAAGTTGTCATAAACTAAGTTTCCATATTAAGAGAGAGAGAGAGAGAGAGAGAGAGAGAGAGAGAGAGAGAGAGTTAAACCCGGACTTACTCGAAAAAAGGGAAATGGATTAATGAGTAACATGATAACTGAGAGAGAGAGAGAGAGAGAGAGAGAGAGAGAGAGAGAGAGAGAGAGAGAGTTAAACCCGGACTTACTCGAAAAAAGGGAAATGGATTAATGAGTAACATGATAACTGAGAGAGAGAGAGAGAGAGAGAGAGAGAGAGAGAGAGAGTTCAAATAGGCCTTACCCGAAAGGAAGTAAATTAGTCAACAAAGTGACAGGATAATTGAAAGAGAGAGAGAGAGAGAGAGAGAGAGAGAGAGAGAGAGAGAGAGAGAGAATATATAATACATTAGATATAAAAATGTGCCAGTATGTATGCAATCCCAATTTATTCCCCTCAAATATAATTTTCCAATAACGTGATTTCAAAGATTTTTATTTTATTTATTTTTTTTTTTTTTTTTACCTATGCAAATATGTTGGGGACAGCTCGGTTCCTGTCCCCTGGCAATGACCAATAACTTCCCATAAATAACGTTCACCCCAATTCAATTTACGCATTTTCATGGTTGTACATTTAAATTGACGTCCCTATTAATTTGGTATATGGAAATAATTAACAATCATATATGTATTTATGTATCTATATATGTATGTATGTATATATATATATATATAGATATACACACTATATATATATATATATATATATATATATATATGAATATATATATATACGTATATATAAATATATATATATATATAAATAAATATATATATATATATATATATATGTATGTATGTATATATATATGTGTGTGTTTATATATATATATATATATATATACAGTATATATATGTATATATATATATATATATATGTATATATATATGTGTGTATATATATATGTATATGTATATTTGTGTGAACTTATGTATTTACTGTATATATATATATATATATATATACACACATATATATATATATACTGTATGTGTATATATATATATATATATATATGTATATTTGTGTGTACTTATGTATTTACTGTATATATATATATATATATATGTATGTATATATATCATTCAACCTAGTTCTTTGTTTTCCTGATCTTGGTTAAAAATTGAAGATTTAAAATCCATGTAAATCCAATTCTCTAAGAGAGAGAGAGAGAGAGAGAGAGAGAGAGAGAGAGAGAGCATCATTGCTCTTGAAAAATCTTATTTTCTTCCTCGGCAATTGAAAAGACAATACTAGTTTTGTTATGACATCTGAAACAACAACAGAATTAGATTTTCCGTTCAATTCTGTTTTATTGTTTTTTTAAATCGTAGGTTACTTTATTGGATTTTTGTTATATTGAAAAAACAAACGAACAATTCATATAACTCGAGTAAATGTTTTCCCTTTATTGCCTGCGCCAACGAAGTTGGGAGGAGGTTATGTTCTCGCCTCTGTTTGTCTATTATTATTATTATTATTATTATTATTATTATTAACCAAGTTACAACCTTAATTTGAAAAGCAAGATGCTATAAGCCCAAGGGCTCCAACAGGGAAAGATAGCCCAGTGAGGAAAGGAAACAATGCAATAAATAAACGATATAAGAAGTAATGGAAAATTAAAATAAAATATTCTAAAAAATATTAACATTAACAACATTGTTTTTCTGTGAATAATTTCCTGGGCACCATTTTTCTCATAGAGTAGTGAAACTTTCATGGATTAATTACTATGTTGAGACGTGGAAGTTATTCTATTTTGAAAGTTCTTGGTCAAAGGTCAAGGTCAAGCATAAGGTCGTCCAAATTAACCCTATCCTTATTCCCAAGTTTGCACATGGTTGTCACACAGACTTATAATACGCCTACGGTGTAAGTTGATTCTGGGAAAGGCAAGGTGATTTCGAGAAATAAGCTACCGTGGCGGAGGTCTGCACTCTCAGAGTGCTTTTCGAGTTTTGGCTGAGTTTTTACGTTACATAGTAATATATTTTCTTGAATTTCATCCATTGTTTATCATCCGTATTTTGAATGCAGAATAATTTTCCCATTCAAAACCATTTTCGTGAAATATATTTCATTTTTATGAACGAAATTTCTGAAATGACAGTTTTTTTATGGCAAGTCATTGTAATATTTCAATAATATGATAATTTTCGTTTTCTTGTACATAACATAAACTGTCTCACTCTTAGGATTTCATTTACCCCTTAGGTTCATTTAAAATATATATATATATATATATATATATGTATATATATATATATATATATATATATATATATATTCTACATTACACAAAACAATTCATTTCAAATGTCAAAGTAAAAATAAGAATTTGCTCTCATAGTTGCGTAATATTCAAGAAGACAGATATTACACACTTTTTATGCTTCTTATACTAAGTAACAATGGCTCTACACTTATTACCTTTGCAAGCCTCGTTGCGAAGGTTATGCTTCGATAGGCGTGTATTTATTTATTTATGTATGTTTGTTTGTGATTAACATAACTCAAAAACTATTTGACTGAATCTCATGAAATTTGGCGGAACGATTGGCCATGGTCAAAGGAAAATTTCCTTAGATTTTGGAAGTGATTGGGTAAAAAATCAAGGCCAAGGTCTCGAGAAGGTAAAATATTTTTAGCCATATCGTGGTCAATTTTTATCTGATTTTCATGAAACTCGTGCCAAAACGTTCGTGATTGGGTCAAAAATCAAGACCAAGGGCACAAAAAGGTTGATGACGAATTTATGCATATCTTGACTAATTTTTATCCGATTTGCGTGAAGCTAGTGCCAAAATGTCCATAATTCAATTCTCGATCTTATAGTATACAACATGATAAAGGCGAAGGTATGCGCTCTACCTAGTGCCCGTCCTAGTTTACTTTGTTTGTATGTTCATTAGTTTTAGATTCACATAACTCAAAAACTATTTGACTGAATCTCAAGAAATTTGGTGGGATGATTAGCCAAGATCCAAGAACAATTTTATTACATTTTGGTAGTGATTGGATCAAAGGTTAAGATCAAGGTCATAAAAAGGTTCTAAGTGTCTTTTTGCTATTTCGTGGTGACATTTCATCGGACGTGTATGAAACTAGTGCCACAATGTGCATAATCAAATTGCCTAACTTGTGATATACATGGTAAAGGCGAAGGTATGCACTCTACCGAGGTAGAGTTGTGAATCGATCAGATATATAAAAGAATGTAAAAATGAACAAAACTATTTGTGTAAAAAAATGTAAATACTCTGGAAAATAAACCCAGAAAACCTTGTTACTTGCCGAGGAAGTTGCAATTTTTAGGTGCGTTGTTCGTTTGTTTTAAAGGAACCTCTCAAGATATCAGCTCCGAGGTCATGAATACCCAAGTAGGTAATGTCCTGTGAAAGAGAAAATGTCAATCTAGCTGCAATTCTTGAGTTAGAGAGAGAGAGAGAGAGAGAGAGAGAGAGAGAGAGAGAGAGAGAGAGAGCATGTGCCCGTAAACGAAAGAATTACTAGACCGTCTTTGTATGGTATTGGAAAGGATAGAACATAATAATTATCAAAGCCTCTCGTTTTCTAATGTGTATTCTGCTATGGGGTGTAGTTGAAATATGGTCTGGGTGCATATGTGTGTGTAAGAGAGAGAGAGAGAGAGAGAGAGAGAGAGAGAGAGAGGAGGGGGGGTGGCCGGTATTTCCCGCCTACATAGAAATATAAGTGTATACACTTAGGTCCATTGCTAATAACAAT
>NC_090746.1:103908969-103918065 GCF_036898095.1 Palaemon carinicauda | reverse complement strand
ATTTCAATAATAATAATAATAATAATAATTATAATATTATTAATAAAAATAATAACAATGATAATAATAATAATAACAAAAATAATGATGGTAATAACAACAACAACAACAATAATAATAATAATAATAATAATAATAATAATAATAATAATAAAATATTAATAATAATAATAATAATAATAATATCAATAATAACAATGATAATAATAATAATAATAATAATAATAATAATAATAATAATAATAATTTTGTAGTTGCTCTGTGATCTTGAGAGTGGCACTTAGGTTTTTCCTCTCCATTTACGTTTTCTTTAATGTTGCTTTTCTCACGATTTCGTCTGTTCTTAACAAGTTTAAATAACTTGAAAATCGATAATTAAAATATAAATAATTAAGCGTAAAGTAACAAATTTAACGCAACCTGGGTAGTAAAATTGAAACTTACAAATAGTTAGTGATATTTACGATTGATGATGTTGACGAACTAAGAAAGTTTGCGGGTGTGGACTGGCATAGAAAGACCATAAACAGATGCAAGTGGAAGGACTTTCTGAGGCCTTTGATCTGCAGTGGACTAGAAACAGCTGATGAAGATATGTATATGCATGCATATATATATATATATATATATATATGTATATATATATGTGTGTGTGTGTGTGTGTATATATATATATATATATATATATATGCATTTATGTATATATCTATATCTATCTATATCTATATCTATATCTATATCTATATCTATATCTATATATATATATATATACATATATATATATATATATATATATATATATATATATATTCATATTCATATATGCAAAATATGGTGGTGAATACTTTCCTGATACAGTCTGGAAGATAAATATTCCTGCCAAATATCCATGGAATCATCATCAAACACATTTCCTCTATAGTATAAAATTCATATTTATCCACAAACAATTCCTTAAAGCAGTTAGTCCTATCCTGCACCATCAATAAAATTCTAAAAAAGTTTCATAATCCTCTTCGCTTAAGTCTATTAATAGCCTTAAAACAAAAATAAATTGTGTATATTAATGAAATAGACTCTAGTTATCATTAAAAGTTTGTGCATCATCTGAAGATAATGCTTGAATTTGGAGTATTCACGGAGTGATAATGTTGCAAATGAATTTTGTTAAGCTTCTGCAGCAGTTGGGCAGATATTTGCAATGGACCAGAACATGTCACTTAATTACTCTTAGTGTTTATGTGTATAAACATGCACTTAAAAATTTCCATTAGAGACGGTTAATGTCTGGCAACATTTATTCCAGGATTTTTATCGTTTTAAAAACGGATATATTGACGTAAAGGAGTTATATTACGGTCACCAACCTATAAAAGATAATAACAAAGTAAGGTAAAATTACGGTCGCCTGTATTTTACTGAAATACGGTTCAGATCAGTATATTTTTACATCAAATAAGAAGTTTATTCATAATTTTGAGATTTTCAATTCAATGCACATTGTTGGAAAATCCGTAATTTTAATTAGAAATTCTCCATAAAAATATACAGTCCTCAACCGTATTTCAATAAAATACAGGCGACCCTAATTTTACCTTAATTTTGTATTATCTTGTACGGGTTAGTGACCGTAATATCAATCTTTTACGTCAATATATCCGTTTTTAAAACGGTAAAAATCCTGGATTAAATGTTGCCAAATATTTACCGTTTTTTAATGCAAATCCTTAACAGTGTATACTAGATCTTGACTACGAATAGATTTAGTTCCGAATGTTTTTCATCTAGATAAAATTATTGCAAATCCGACAAGAAACTTATTATTATTATTATTATTATTATTATTATTATTATTATTATTATTATTATTATTATTATTATTATTATTACTACTACTACTACTTCCTAAGCAACAACCCTAATTCGCAAAGCAGGATGCTATAAGCCCAGGGTCTTATAAGTATATTGAACTATATGTATCTCCTATTGATAAGATGAAACATTAATTATTCAAAGTTTGGCTCGTAGATGGTACAGGAATATCATAGATCCAAGCATTAATTGAAAAAATATCTCTATTATTTGACGCATTGATATCTTTGACAAAGGTTTCGATTAAAGACTGAATATTGTGAGAACTGATCCAGGTGTCTTTTCATTTCCAGGTTCTGGAACTTAATAAGGAATCAGAATAACCTTTAAATGTCAAAACACCGAAGGCTCTTAATGAGTTTAATAATAATTTACTTAATCCATTTTAAATTATATTTTACAGAGTTTATTTGTCAATATCTAATGTGTTTCTACACTTCCGCACTGATGTTAGCAAAAGTTTTGAACAACAGCATTACACGAAACCTTTCAATATGTTAAAGTCATGATTGATCCTTTGTAGCTACTAATCAAGAATTGACTTTTTAACGAAGTCAGAATTATCTTAATTATCATCAATATCTAGTTAATATTCACGGTGTTCCATGTTTACTATTTTTTCCTTTTCTTCCTCTTCCCATTACCCAAGGGACGAGAAGACCTGCGCGTGACCGAATATTCACGTGCACACACAAACACATACACACACACACACACACACACACACACAATATATATATATATATATATATATGTATATATATGTGTATATATATATATATATATATATATAACAACCACCTTCCTTTATCAAGAAAGAGCTAAAAAAAATTGACACCGACTTAAAACTGTTGAATAAAAATTGACCACCAAAGTAAAAACTACCAAACCTTTTCCTCTAAGAGAATGGTGGTATCTCCTTTCCGAGTCTCAGCTGCTACTGGGGTATAGAGTTGCTAGAATTAACAAGATCCACAGGTGATTAAGTTCTCAGATCAATAATTATTCTTTTCTGAAGGAAAATACGTAAAGACCATATTTTATAGCCAGTCGACTCTTGCCTTACTCATGGCAGTTTCCGACGAGATATTCTTCTTATAATTTCAGTTTTCTAAGTCTTAAAAATGTGTACCTAATACTAAATACCTAATACTAAACAAAAACTTCAAAAATTAGCAGGAAAAAAATCGTTCTATCATACGTAAATAATCAACCAAATGTTGCTAGCTAGTACAGAGGTACATGTTCGCCTAGCATTCGTATGCTAGTTTACTGGGGAGGCCACTTTTGGTGAGCATCTATTCTGATGAAACTGGAACTAAAACCAGACACTTTTAACCTTTATATAAACAAATGACAAAAGAGAAGGTACTCATAATATGCTTATAGGTAAAGTACGCTACTAGAAAAAAAACCGTAATTTTTATCAGAAATTCTTCGTAAAAATAAACTGTTCTCAACCGTATTTCAGTAAAACATAGACGACCGTAATTTTGCCTTACTTTGTTATTATCATTTACGGGTTAGTGACCGTAATATCACTCCTTTACGTCAATATAACCGTTTTTAAAACGGTAAAAATCCTGGCATAAATGTTGCCAGACTTTTACAGTTTTTTATGCTAATTTTTAACAGTGTAGCGAAAATGAAATTTGTGTTTTTAGATCTCTGTAATAAATGCGATGGTAAACTGTAGAAATAAAATAAAACTGAAACTATTCGAAAAGAAATCGGGGTTTAATCAAAGAGTTGCGTGTGTGATTTTTCGTCCCTTCCTCTGGTTGGCCTCGGCTATTTTCTCATTATTCCCGGAGGGAAGCTATTGCAGACATACGGAGCCAGCTCTTCTTGATGAGATTACTCTCTCTCTCTCTCTCTCTCTCTCTCTCTCTCTCTCTCTCTCTCTTCTCGGTAAACATCTCTATTTTGTCACGAAAAAACTGCAAGACAGTGCTTTGAATCAACAAAACCTTTTTATAATGTCTCGTGCATATACAGTAAATATAAACTGTCTATATATATATATATATATATATATATATATATATACCGTATTTCCCGTGTGATAAGACGCTACAAGTGGTAAGACGCACCCTTAAATTAGCAAAGAATTTTTTGGGAAAAAAAAAAAAAGAGATTTTACAATTCCTAGCAGCAATTCCTAGTCCGAAACTCTAGTGAGATTTTGTGAGGCACAGTAAATTTTCGTATTTTAAATATATTGGCAAATGCTTTAATATTACTTAGTTGAACATCAGTTATCCCAATTTATTTACATATTTATAAAAGAAACCACTGAAATCAGTCGTAGTTGCCTCAACAACTATTTGTTTAGTGTTCCAAGTGTTGTTTACATAAAAGCAGAGTTGCTAATTGTTAATAAAATTTAGGTAAAGAAGTAAAATTCCAGTAATATTTTCCAAATTTATCATATAGCCTACATATTTTCTCACAAACCTAATTAGTGATCAAAGAAGTCTAGAAATTCCCCTAGATGGACTACTTTTGCTACTGTATGTGACTCTAGCTCTAGTTTTCTGCTAACTTGGCAACACTGCATTCAATTAACTGTGAAATGTTTTTTTTTTTTTTTTTTTTTTTTCAAGGTCGTATTCAGCAACTGTTTGTTTGTATTATTTCGGAACTCAGGCCAAGAAGTCATTATCAAAATATTGCTTTATTACAAAATATAAAAAATAGAGAAAATAAATATATACTGCATAAACAACTAATATCTACTGTAATAGCGTCGTCTGCTAGAAGACCACTACACAGTTGTTTGCTTTTAGAAGGAAGTTAGCGAGTCATCAGCTGATTACAAAAACAAATAACTTGCTATTGCACTATAATAAGCGAAGCATAATATGAAAATATTTTTTTTTTATTTCATATGAATGATAATTGATGGTTTATATTTTATGTCTGTTGAGTGAGTATTTGTAAGTGATTAGTTGGGTGTTTGAGGGTTGTCAAACTTTCCTATACAAATTTTTTCCTAGTGTTAAGACGCAGGGTGATTTTTTGGGTAATTTTTCTGGAAAAAAAAGTGCGTCTTATGACACGGGAAATACAGTATATATATATATATATATATATATATATATAAATATATATATATATATACACAGTATATACATATATACATATATATATATATATATATATAATAATATATGTATACATATATGTAAATGTACATATACTGTATACACACATACACACACATTATATATATATATATATATATATACATACATATATATATATATATATATATATTCATATATATATATATATATATATTCATATATATTATATATATATATATGTTCATGTACATATGCTATATATATATATATATATATATACATATATATGTGTATATATATGTATACACACACACACACACATATATATATATATATATATATGTTCATGTACATATGCTGTGTATATATATATATTATATATATATGTGTGTGTGTGTGTGTGTGCGTGTGTGTGGTTATGTGTTTTTTTTAAATAAGAATATATATATAATATATATATGTGTGTGTGTGTGTGTGTGTGTTCGTGTATGTGTGCGTTGCAGTGTGTAAATAACAATATCCACCAAATGAACATTGCAAAAACTAGTGAGGTCCCTCTTAATACACAAAGCAAAATGATTCACACTGGATTTTCCTACCTCATTACGATGATTGTCTTCCGTAACATTTCCTTTATTATGTTTAATGGTCTACGGAATAAAGTAATTCGAAAAAAGGATTAAATTCCATAAAGGCTTTTTGTTCCCTAATGGGTTAACAATAGCAAGTTAATGGCTTCGAATCCTTATCCCCTCTGAATGGTTTTAACTCACGAAGAGAACCGAATTTCTTTGATTGTTCTATACAACCTTTTTCTCTATTTTCATCGGTCTGTGGCAGAGAATTCATTTCCTTAATCAAGTTTATCCATCGATGATTAAAATGGACTTCTTAAACGGTTGCAGAACTTGATAAATACTAATGAACTCTAGTATTTATATTACGTTTTTATATATGAAAGATCTGTTTTAATGCTGCTACTGTTCTTTAAGTATTTTACTTTATTTATTGCTCATTATTTTACATGCAGTTTATTTATTTCCTTGTTTCGTTTCCCCACTGGGTTATTTTATGCCTGTTGGACCCCTTGGGCTTATAGCATCCTGCTTTTCCAACTAGGGTCGTAGTTTAGCTAATAATAATAATAATAATAATAATAATAATAATAATAATAATGATGATGATGATGATGATGATGATGATGACAGTAATGAATAAGATAATAGTGACAATAACAGAAATAATAATAATAATAATAATAATAAAAATAATAATAATAATAATAATAATAATAATTAATTGAAACAATAATCATGCAAATGACTTTGGATTATTGCATTCATATAAGAACAAAGATAGAATTGTTAGCATAAACACTTAAATCATATCATGTTAATATGTTAAAATAAATGTTTCTCTCTCTCTCCTCTCTCTCTCTCTCTCTCTCTCTCTCTCTCTCTCGGCGTCAAATGACCTTAGGTGTCAGGATGCCAAAAAACTCTCAATCAATTAATCTCTCTCTCTCTCTCTCTCTCTCTCTCTCTCTCTCTCTGTCTTAGGCTACAGTTCTCTTGCTTAAGGGTACACTCGGGCACACTATTCAATCTTATTTTTCTTCCTCTTGTTTTATTAAAGGTTTTATAGTTTATATACGGAATATTTATTTTTATGTTGTTACTCATCTTAAAACATTTTATTTTTTCTTATTTCCCTTCCTCACTGGGCTATTTTTCCTCTTGGAGCCCATGGGCTTATAGCATTCCGCTTTTCTACCTAGGGTTGTAGCTTAGCAAGTATTAATATAATAATAATAATAATAATAATAATAATAATAATAATAATAATAATAATAATAATTAATTGAAACAATAATCATGCAATCAACTTTTCCTTCCTCGTCACTTTGGATTATTGCATTCATATAAGAACAAAGATAGAATTGTTAGCATAAACACTTGAATTATATCATATTTATGTGTAAAATAAATGTATAGCATAAATTGGCATTGAAATTCTCTCTCTCTCTCTCTCTCTCTCTCTCTCTCTCTCTCTCTCTGCGTCAATAACCATAGATATCAGATGCCAGAAAACTCTCAATTAATTAATCTCTCTCTCTCTCTCTCTCTCTCTCTCTCTCTCTCTCTCTCTCTCCTCATATATATATATATATATATATATATATGTATATATATATAATATATATATATATTTTTATACACAGTAGTATGACCGTATATATAACTTCTGACTATCATTAAATAAAAATATATTATATATCGTTATCATATATTTAGGTAATCAATCAAATCATTTACGACAAATTCCAGTATTTATAGATTTACCTACGTCAAAAATATATAATCAAAGAGAACACAACTGAAAATCACCCTTTAATGGCGAGCAATTCCATAAATAATTCTCTTGGAAATTGCTACAGCCTCTGACATCTCATCCAGCTGGAACTTATGAAACAGACTAATTCCAGGTAAATGTCATTCCCAGCGCAATTAGGGAGCTAAAAAAAAAAAAAAAAAAAAAAAAAAAAAAAAAAAAAAAAAACCCACATGTTTGAGGAGTTGCTTTGGCCAGTGATAACATCTGTCTGGTGACCGCCAGACTGGGGTTTGAGTCCTGCTTAAACTCGTTAGTTTATTTGGTGTCTGCAACCCCACGATGCTTGTGGGACAAGGATTGGGGGTTTCGGGGCGCATATTGATCTACCTGCTGCGTCATCAGCAGCCATTGCCTGGCCCTTCCTAGTCCTGCCTTGGGCGCTGATCATATGTATATATGGTCAGTCTCTATGGCATTGTCCAGCTTGCTAGGGCAATGTCACTGCCCTTTGCCTCTGCCATTCATGATCGGTCTCTGAACCAGGAAGTTTGCGGGTGTGGACTGGCATTGAAAGACCACAAAAAGACGAAAGTGAATGGATATATCTGAGGCCTTTTTTCTGCAGTGGACTAGTGACTGCTGCTGATGATGATGATGATGATCATCATCATCATCATCAGCATATATATATATATATATAATATATATTTATACATATATATATATATATAGACATATTTATACATATATGTATATATACAGTGTATATATATATATATATATATATATATGCATAAAAATCACAGGAAAACGTGATGCTCAGATGCAGAAGAACCACAGGGAAAATGAAAATACGAAATATACCCTTAAGTCCTGACTAGTTTTGTGATACTTCTTCAGAGGACTGATTTATTGAGAGAGGTTTCTTTATATTTTATAGGGAAAGCAAACGTATGAACATACATATAGAGATTTAGAGAACAATGACACTCCCTTACCAGCTACCTGGGCTTGAGTCAGGTGTTGAGTAGGAGGAGTCCCCTAGCTCATTAGACACCTGCTAAAAAGGGTCATTTCTAGTGGCGGGTATATTCTTGTTTTTTTTCTTTTTTTACTTTCAGTACAGTTTATTTATATGAAAATACGGTAGCCTTATCTATATAAATACATAAGCAAAACATACACAAACATACAAATATATATATATATATATATATATATATATATATATATATTTATATATATACATACATATATATACACATACATATATATATACATACATATATACATATATATACACATACATATATACATATATATATACACATACATATATACATATATATACATATACACATACATACATATGCATATATACACTTATATATATATACAACATTATCATAAACATATAATCATGTATATATCAATACTTATATCTAGCATAACACTATATAGTGCCAATATACTTATGCATACTATATAAAATAATTGTTTCCTTTAATGAATGGTAGCTTAGGTCTAAATATTAATTTCACAGCGACGTTAATTATTCACAATACATTCAATTCTACATTAAGTGGTTAATGTTTTTTTATATAGCTTACAAATCTCTTTACATATAAAGGCGTCGACTTTATACATTCCATGACCAATATTCAAGTTGTTTTCAAAGGTTTCTTTTATGAAACTGGACTCTATGATGTTTCTTTCCACTAAGTTATTTGAATGAACCAATTTCTTTGCACCTGACCAATTAATAGGGTGATTTTTATGTCTAACGTGAGCAAAGAGTGCA
>NC_090746.1:103898969-103901469 GCF_036898095.1 Palaemon carinicauda | reverse complement strand
AGTTTCAGTTTAAGCCAACCCTTTTGAAAAAGAGACGATTCACAAACTTCGCTGGTCCAAATTTTCGAGTTTTTTTCCTGGGGAATGTTTTGCATGTTTTCCATACCTTTTTTTCATCAAATTTAGTCAACAGAAAAACATTTATCCAAAATATTAAAGACTTAACGCAGAACTGAAGAGCATTCGTGTAATCATTTGTGTTATGTTATCAATTTTTCATAACAATGACTGATATTCAATAAGACGTTAAAATACTATTAGAAAAATGCTGAATTCGTCTTATGTTATCAATTTATTATAACAAAGACCAATATTCAATAAGACGTTAAGATACAATTAGGAAAATGCTGAATTTGTGTTATTATTATTATTATTATTATTATTATTATTATTATTATTATTATTATTATTATTATTATTATTATTACCTGCTAAGCTACAACCCTAGTTAGAAAAGCAGGATGCTATGAGCCCGGGGGCTCCAACAGGGAAAATAGCCCAGTGAGGAAAAGAAACAAGGAAAAATAAAATATCTTAAGAACAGTAACATTAAAATAATTATTTCATATATAAACTATTTCTAATAACAAAAACGGATATTCAATAAGACGTAAAGATACGATTAGAAAAAAGGCTGAATTTGTGGTATTATTATTATTATTATTATTATTATTATTATTATTATTATTATTATTATTATTATTATTATTATTATTATTATTACCTGCTAAGCTATAACCCTAGTTGGAAAAGCAGGATGCTATGAGCCCGGGGGATCCAACAGGGAGAATAGCACAGTGAGGAAAGGAAAAAAGGAAAGAAAATATTTTAAGAACAGTAACATTAAAATAAATATTTCCTATATAAACTGTTTCTTATAACAAAAACGGATATTCAATAAGACGTTAATATACGATTAGAAAAAGGCAGAGTTTTCTTAATAAGGTTTTCCTGATGAGCGTTATCTCCATACAGAGCAGCAATCCATATCATTTTGGTTACAAGAACAAGGCACCAATTGGACAATTTGTATAATAGTGCATCATAATTATATACGGGTTCTAAAGATTCTAAAGAACACCCTCGGCTGCATATAGACTTTGGTAACACAAGTAATATGCAACATAAAAGAGATTGGAATTTTTTTAAACTTTCGGAATTTTCCAGGAACTATATTTTATTGATAACACCAAATTAGAACTAGGCATGTCAGTTTCAATGCAATTACTTAATAAATTTCTAAATAAGTTTCACTACAATTACTTGATAAATTTCTTAATAAGCTTCAATGCAATTACCTATTAAATTTCTTAATAGGTTTCAATGAAATTTTTTAATAAATTTCTTAAGTTTCAATGCAATTTCTTGATAAATTTTTCAAGTTTCAATGCAAATACTTAATAAATTTCTTAAGTTTCAATGCAATTACTTATTAAATTTTTAATAAGTTTCAATGCAATTACCTGATAAATTTCTTAATAATTTCAATGCAATTACTTAATAAATGTCTCAAGTTTCAATACAATTACTTAATAAATTTCCCAAGTTTCAATGCAATTACTTCAGAAATTTCTTAATAGGTTTCAATGCAAGTACTTAATAAATTTCTTAAGTTTCAATGTAATTACTTAATAAACTTCTTAATAAGTTTCAATGCAAGTACTTAATAAATTTCTTAAGTTTCAATGTAATTACTTAGTACATTTCTTATTAAGTTTCAAGGCAATTACTTAATAAATTTCTTGATAATTTTCAATGCAATTACTTCATTGATTTTTTAATAAATTTCAATTCAATTACTTAATAAATTTTTTAACAAGTTTCAATTCAATTACTTAATAAATTTCAT
This sequence comes from Palaemon carinicauda, assembly GCF_036898095.1. Lineage (NCBI taxonomy): Eukaryota > Metazoa > Arthropoda > Malacostraca > Decapoda > Palaemonidae > Palaemon > Palaemon carinicauda. The sequence continues at coordinate 103,899,620 of NC_090746.1, read as the reverse complement.
AATAGGGTTCAATGCAATTACTTGATAAATTTCTTAATAAGCTTCAATGCAATTACTTAATTAATTTTTTGATAAGTTTCAATGCAATTTCTTAATAAATTTCTCAATAAGTTTCTATGCAATTACTTAATAAACTTCTTAATAAGTTTCAATGCAATTACTTCATAAATTTCATAATAAGTTTCAATGTAATTACTTATTAAATTTCTAAATAAGTTTCAATGCAATTACTTAATTAATTTGAACACTTTCATGTAATATTCTTGTTCTTCATTTCCAGTGTATTCTTCTATTACCTTTTAATAATAAGAATTACATTCATATATGTCCTGAGAATTATAAACAATTCATGACCGAAACTTCCTGAATAAAATATTAGTTTCTATGTCGGTTCAAATTAGCCAAAAAGGGTTTTGCAATAAAAATTTCTTCCTGACAGGAATTTACTTTGGGAATTTACCCTCCACATAAAACAATTCTTTGATTGTAAACAGAATTATTAACTACTTTGATTTTCATGTAAAATTAAATAATTCAATTTTGTGTAACATTGAATAGCCTCAGGGCAAGTTACCATAACTTCCCCAAAAGAAGGTAAATGTAAAGAATTACAAAGAATTTTTAGATATCAAATTTATCTGTATTTGTAAA
>NC_090746.1:103878969-103893969 GCF_036898095.1 Palaemon carinicauda | reverse complement strand
TTTCTTTTTTCTTTCTTTTTAAACACCCCGGAAAGATAGGAAATATTTATAGCAACTTATAGTAAAAACGTAATTTGCCATTTATTCTCATAATGAACAAGCAATATTAGGGTTTGGTTACAAGTGCTATCTTATAAAAAGAAAATACCAAGAAAAATCTTATCCAAGATAGATTTTTACTTCCGCCAACGGAGTTTTGAAGGAGGATATGTTTTACCATATGTTTGTGTGTGTTTGTTTGCAAACAACTTCCTGGCTAAAATTTTAATCGTAGAATAATGAAACTTGCAGGGATTAACTGTTATATAAAAAGCTGCAAATAATTTGAGTTCTGGAAGGGCAAGGTCAAAGGTCAAGGTCACGGTCAAGCAAAAGGTCGAGAAATAAGCTGGCGCGGCGAAGGTCAGCGCTCTATTGAGTTTAAAGGTGTAAAGGCTTCTCATGAATGGCAGAGGCAAGGGTCAGTGACATTGCCCTATCAAACTGGACAATGCCCTAGAGACTGACAATATATGCATATGATCAGCGCCCATACCCCCTCTCCATCCAAGGTAGGGCCTGGGAGGTCCAGGCAATGGCTGCAACCCTCTATCCTTAGCTCACAATGATGATGAGGTTGCAGCAACGAAAGGAATTAACGAGTTTGAGCGGGACTCGAACCCAAGTCCGGCGATCACCAGGCAAGGACGTTACCATCAGTTTTAGTATTACTTTACCGTTTTCATTTTTATAGTTCGATGGTGCATAATCAATGAAATAAATGTTTAGGCTACCTTACATTTAATCTTCAGAATGTTATAATGAAATATCCTACGAGAACTTTTAACTAAAGATCCTGCTATCAGTGAGCAATGAAAATTCGGGAAAATTATTATCTTTATAGTATTGCTGTATCTGCCTTGTAGGGGGAAGAACAAAGTAATTGTTGAGATATACTTACTTTTAAATGACCAGTTAGGTAATTTACATAGTTATGAATCTTGCTCTTTTTATTATGTCTTTTAAGAAACATGTTAAATTGTTAGATTTCAATTTGATAAAATACGCACGCACACACATACACACACACACACACACACACACACACACACACACACACACACACACACATATATATATATATATATATATATATATATATATATATATATATACAGTGTATATATATAATATATATATATATATATATATATATATATATAGAGAGAGAGAGAGAGAGAGAGAGAGAGAGAGAGAGAGAGAGAGAGAGAGAGAGAGAGAGTAGAGGTCCCCTTTTTGTTTTGTTTCATTTGTTGATGTCGGCTACCCCCCAAAATTGGGGGAAGTGCCTTGGTATATGTATGTATGTATATATGTATGTATATATATATATATATATATATATATATATATATATATATATATATATATATATAAATATATATATATATATATATATATATATATATATATATATATATATATATATATATATATATATATATATAACCTACTGGCTAATACATTTCGGCTAAATCTAAGCCATCAAAATTCAGGATCTGAATGGAAGTAAATGTTTAGCATCAAGAGTTAATGACCGTTAACAGGGAGAGAGAGAGAGAGAGAGAGAGAGAGAGAGAGAGAGAGAGAGAGAGAGAGAGAGAGAGTTTCTCAAAGTTCATTTGCATAAGAAAGAAATATGGAATACTGATAGCAGAGAGAAGGGCAGAATCAACAGTGTATTTAACTATTCGTTGGTTTCATGCATATGCTGTATTTCAACAACAAAGTTGTGGAACGCAAATTATCACTGAGGTAGTTTAAAGAGAGTATATGAACTCAAATATACGTGACTATACACATTTATGTATGGTGTATATACAGAAGAGAATAAGAAGAAGTTTTGGAAAGAAGTGAAGAGAGTAAGAAAGGCCGGCACAAGAATTGAAGAGACAGTGAAAGATGGAAATGGAAGGTTGTTAAAAGGAGAGGAGGCAAGGAAAAGGTGGGCGGAATGTTTTGAAAGTTTGCTGAATGTTGAGGATGATAGGGAGGCAGAGATAATTGCTGTTCCAGGTGTTGAGGTGCCAGTGATGGGAGATGAGAATGAGAGAGAGATTACAATAGAGGAAGTGAGGAGAGCACTAGATGAAACGAGAGTAGGAAAAGCATCTGGTATGGATGGTGTGAAAGCTGAGATGTTGAAGGAAGGGGGTGTGACTGTAATTGAATGGTTGGTGAGATTGTTTAATGTGTGTTTTGTGTTGTCAATGGTACCAGTAGATTGGGTTTGTGCATGTATTGTACCACTATATAAGGGTAAGGGAGATGTGCATGAGTGTTGTAATTCAAGAGGTATTAGTTTGTTGAGTGTAGTTGGAAAAGTGTATGGTAGAGTACTGATTAATAGGATTAAGGATAAAACAGAGAATGCAATCTGGGAAGTACAGGGGGGTTTTAGAAGAGGTAGGGGTTGTATGAATCAGATTTTTACAATTAGGCAGATATGCGAGAAATACCACTAGAGAGGTATTGGATCCTTTGACTGGCCAGACAGTATTGCATTGGACCCCTCTCTCTAGTCATGGCTTATTTTTCTTTGCCTACACTTACACAGAATAGTCTGGCCTATTCTTTACATATTCTCGTCTTTCCTCATTCATCTGACAACAATGATATACTTAACACTTCTTCACCCAAAGGGTTAATTATTGCACTGCAATTTGTTCAGTGTACTTTCCTCTTGGTTAGGGTAGAAGAGACTCTTTAGCTATGGTAAGCAGCTCTTCTAGGAGAAGGACACTCCAAAATTAAACCATTGTCCTCTAGTCTTGGGTAGTGCCATAGCCTCTGTACCATGGTCTTCCACTGTCTTGGGTTAGAGTTCTCTTGCTTGAGGGTACACTCGGGCACACTATTCTATCTTTTTTTTTTTTTTCTTCCTCTTGTTTTTTTGAAATGGTGTGTTGGGCAGGCTTAATAGAAGGGCCATGGATGCCTGGTGGTTTATCAAGAGGTTGTCTTTTCCTTTTTCTGATTTTTTTCTTCTCAAAACCATCCTTACTGTCCTCCCTTCAGTTGAAGTGGCTATCCTGGAGGGTATTTAGCCTTGCATGGTGTATCGGCTCCTCCATGTTGACCAGTTTTTCCGACTTTTTACTATAGTCTATGGATATCATCAATCACTTTTATTATTATTCTGTACATATTGTTTTTGTTTTAATTCTTGTTAATCTAGTTTTTAAGTATGATGTCTCTTTTTTATTTCTATTAATTCTTATGCTATCTGGAGACATTGAGCGAAATCCGGGACCAGTACGTCCTAGATTTCGTCAATGTCGTCTTCTGTATTGCAATATTCGTGGTCTTCATGCAAATATCCGAGACCTTACAGTTGCGTCCAGACAGTATGATATTCTTTTGTGCTCAGAAACTTTGGTTTCTAATATGAGGCACTCATCTGAGCTCCTTATAACTGGTTTTAAGAAGCCAATAATGCTGAAACGTGATTCCATTCCTAGGGCCAGGGGAATGGCGGTGTATATTAGGACCGAGTACCCTGCTTCTCATAAGTCCTGCTATCAATGTGGATGTCATGAGATTCAGGTAATAAAAGTTTGTGGCAGGCATAACAACTTTTATTTGTGTTCAATCTACCGGAATCCAGACATGGATGATTCTATCTTCGATTGTCTTCTTACCATTATGGCTAAGATACAAGAAGATGATAGAAAGGCTTCGTTTGTCTTTGTTGGTGATTTTAATGCTCACCATAGGGAGTGGTTGAGTTCTATCTCTCCTACCGATCGCCATGGCTTAAGAGCTTTAGACTTTGCCTCGGAATCAGGCTGTGAGCAAATCATAAATGAAGCTACTCACAGGTCTGGTAATTGCTTGGACCTCGTATACACTGACTCCCCTGGCGTTATAACTAGTAAGGTTGGTTCTCCAGTCGGGACTTCTGATCATGCCTTGATTTCATTATTAGTGAAGACTGAGCAGCCTGTCCCTGATATATCATATTCTTGTAAAATTTATATGAAATCCCAAGCAGACTGGAATGGGATTTTGCATGATCTTTTGTGCTTGAATTGGTCACAATTATATAATAGTGTAGATCCTGTTGTCCCTTTGAATGAGAATCTAGTCAACATAATTGATAGGCGTATCCCTTCTCGTGTGCTAAGGTACCGAATGAAGGACAAACCGTGGTTCAATGATGATTGTAGACGTGCTTATTTGGAGAAGCAGGAGGCCTATCACCTTTGGAAGGGTAACAGATCAGATTTGACCTGGAACAACTATACTCAGCTTCGAGCTTTTGCTCAGAGAGTTTATGCCTCAACTGAAAAGGAGTACAATTTAATCATAAAGGAAACCCTCTCTGGTACAACTCAGGAACATAAATGGTGGTCTACCCTTAAATCTGCACTCTTTGGTGTAGATGCAACAGTTCCTCCTTTACTTAAACCAGATGGCTCCGTCACTCACTGTCCAAAGGAAAAGGCAACCCTTTTGGCTGATGTTTTTGACAGTAAACAGAGTAATGAAAAACTTGAACTTCCTCATTCCTGTTTTCCTGAGGCTAAACTAACTAGTTTAGCTTTTCGATCTCGTGAGATTAAAGCTCTGTTGATGGACCTTGATGCTTATGGAGGTGTAGACCCAAATGGTATTTTTCCTTTGTTTTTTATAAAGACAGCAGATTTCTTAGCTCCAAAGTTATCTGTTATTTTACGCAAGTTAGCAAGAAGAGGAGCTTTTAGCACTAGTTGGAGAATTGGTAATGTTACTCCTCTATGTAAATGTGTTTGTGGTAGCTCAAGTCCCACTGATTACCGCCCAATTTCCATAACTCCCATATTATCTAAAGTTTTTGAACGTCTTCTGGCAAAACGTCTTAATAGGTTTGCTGAAGGTAATCATCTATTCCCTAGTTTGCAATTTGGTTTTCGGAAAGGCCTTGGAGCATGTGATGCCCTTCTTACAATCTCCAATGCAGTACAGAAATCCCTTGATTGTGGTCGGGAAGTTCGTATGATTGGCCTTGATTTTAGTGCTGCCTTTGACCGTGTTAATCATGAGGCCCTTGTTTTCAAACTGAAACAGTTGGGAGTGGGTGGGTCGTTTCTTAGCATTATTATTGATTTTTTAAGTAGTAGATCTCAAAGAGTTGTTGTTGATGGGCACCATAGTGAGTATAGGAATGTGATATCCGGTGTTCCACAGGGTAGTGTTCTTGGCCCATTACTTTTCATACTATATACACATGACATGTGGTTTGGCCTAGAAAATAAGCTTGTTGCATATGCAGATGATGCTACTCTCTTTGCATCAATTCCATCCCCTGAATGTAGATCTGGGGTTGGTGAATCCCTTAATAGAGATTTAGCTAAAATTAGTGCATGGTGCAAATTATGGGGTATGAAGTTGAATCCTAACAAAACTCAAAGTATGATTGTAAGTAGGTCAAGGACGGTGGCTCCTCAACATCCGGATCTCAGTATTGATAATGTTTCTTTAAATTTGTATGACTCTTTCAAAATTTTAGGCGTGATTCTTGACAGCAAATTTACTTTTGAGAAACATATAAGGTCTGTGTCTTCTTCAATTGCACAAAAAATTGGCTTATTGAGAAAGTCTTTTAAGATATTCGGTGATCAATCTATTCTGAAGAAATGTTTTAATTCTTTTATTCTACCTTGTTTTGAGTATTGTTCTCCTGTCTGGTCTTCAGCTGCTGATTCTCATCTTAATTTGTTGGACAGAAACTTACGGTCTATTAAATTTCTTATTCCTGATCTAGATATTAATCTCTGGCACCGTCGATCAATTAGTTCATTATGCATGTTGCATAAGATTTTTCATAACTCTGACCATCCTTTACATTCAGATCTCCCTGGACAATTCTATCCTGTTCGTAATACTAGGCAGGCAGTTAATTCTAATAGCCAGGCCTTCTCCATCATAAGACTCAATACTACGCAGTACTCTAGAAGTTTTATTCCAGCTGTTACCAAGTTGTGGAATGATCTTCCTAATCGGGTTGTTGAATCAGTAGAACTTCAAAAGTTCAAAGTTGGAGCAAATGCTTTTTTGTTGACCAGGCGGACATGAGTCTTTTTATAGTTTATATATGACATATTTGTTGTTGACGTTGTTAATAGTTTATATATGATATATCTCTTTTGACATTACTTTTTTTAGAATGATTTATTGTTAATTTGTTCTCTTCAGTTATTTATTTCCTTATTTCCTTTCCTCACTGGGCTATTTTTCCCTGTTGGAGCCCCTGGGCTTATAGCATCTTGCTTTTCCAATTAGGGTTGTAGCTTGGATAGTAATAATAATAATAATAATAATATTTAGCAAAAGGGAAGGAGGTGTATGTTGCGTTCGTGGATCTGGAGAAAGCATATGATAGAGTTGATAGGGAAGCAATGTGGAATGTGATGAGGTTATACGGAGTTGGTGGAAGGTTGTTGCAAGCAGTGAAAAGTTTCTACAAAGGTAGTAAAGCATGTTTTAGAATAGGAAATGAAGTGAGCGATTGGTTTCCGGTGAGAGTGGGGCTAAGACAGGGATGTGTGATGTCGCCGTGGTTGTTTAACTTGTATGTTGATGGAGTGGTGAGAGAGGTGAATGCTCGAGTGCTTGGACGAGGATTAAAACTGGTAGACAAGAATGATCATGAATGGGAGGTAAATCAGTTGTTGTTTGCGGATGATACTGTACTGGTAGCAGACACAGAAGAGAAGCTTGACCGACTAGTGACAGAATTTGGAAGGGTGTGTGAGAGAAGGAAGTTGAGAGTTAATGTGGGTAAGAGTAAGGTTATGAGATGTACGAGAAGGGAAGGTGGTGCAAGGTTGAATGTCATGTTGAATGGAGAGTTACTTGAGGAGGTGGATCAGTTTAAGTACTTGGGGTCTGTTGTTGCAGCAAATGGTGGAGTGGAAGCAGATGTACGTCAGAGAGTGAATGAAGGTTGCAAAGTGTTGGGGGCAGTGAAGGGAGTAGTAAAAAATAGAGGGTTGGGCATGAATGTAAAGAGAGTTCTATATGAGAAAGTGATTGTACCAACTGTGATGTATGGATCGGAGTTGTGGGGAATGAAAGTGATGGAGAGACAGAAATTGAATGTGTTTGAGATGAAGTGTCTGAGGAGTATGGCTGGTGTATCTCGAGTAGATAGGGTCAGGAACGAGGTGGTGAGGGTGAGAAAGGGTGTGAGAAATGAGTTAGCGGCTAGAGTGGATATGAATGTGTTGAGGTGGTTTGGCCATGTTGAGAGAATGGAGAATGGCTGTCTGCTAAAGAAGGTGATGAATGCAAGAGTTGATGGGAGAAGTACAAGAGGAAGGCCAAGGTTTGGGTGGATGGATGGTGTGAAGAAAGCTCTGGGTGATAGGAGGATAGATGTGAGAGAGGCAAGAGAGCGTGCTAGAAATAGGAATGAATGGCGAGCGATTGTGACGCAGTTCCGGTAGGCCCTGCTGCTTCCTCCGGTGCCTTAGATGACCGCGGAGGTAGCAGCAGTAGGGGACTCAGCAGTATGAAGCTTCATCTGTGGTGGAAATGTGGGAGGTTGGGCTGTGGCACCCTAGCAGTACCAGCTGAACTCGGCTGAGTCCCTGGTTAGGCTGGAGGAACATAGAGAGTAGAGGTCCCCTTTTTTTGTTTTGTTCTTGTTGATGTCGGCTACCCCCCAAAATTGGGGGAAGTGCCTTTGGTATATATATATATATATATATATATATATATATATATATATATATATATATATACATATATACTGTATATATGTATATATAAATTATATATATTACCATTACCATTACCATTACCATTAAATGCCAAGCTACAACCCTAGTTGGAAAAGCAGGATGCTACAAGCCCAGGGGCCCCAACAGGGAAAATAGCCCAGTGAGGAAAGGAAATAAGGAAATAAGGAAATAAGGAGATAAGGAAAAATAGAACATTTTAGGAATAGTAACAATATTAAAATAAATATTTCCTATTTAAAATATAAAAACTTTAACAGAACAAGAGGAAGAGAAACTAGATAGAAAAGTGTGCCCAAGTGTACCCTCAAGCAAGAGAACTCTAACCCAAGGCAGTGTAAGACCATGGTACAGAGGCTATGGCACTACCCAGGAATAGAGAACAATGGTTTGATTTTGGAGTGTCCTTCTCCTAGAAGAGCTGCTTACCATAGCTAAAGAGTCTCTTCTACCCTTACCAAGAGGAAAGTAGCCACTGAACAATTACAGTGCAGTAGTTAACCCCTTGGGTGAAGAAGAATTGTCTAGTAATCACAGTGTTGTCAGGTGTATGAGGACAGAGGAGAATCTGTAAAGGATAGGCCACACTATTCGGTGTCTGTGTAGGCAAAGGGAAAGAACCGTAACCAGAGAGAAGGGTCCTATGTAGTACTGTCTGGCCAGTCAAAGGACCCCATAACTCTCTAGCGGTAGTATCTCAACGGGAGGCTGGTGCCCAGGCCAACCTACTACCTATATATATGTATATATACATATATACTGTATATATATATATATATATATATATATATATATATATATATATATATATATATATATATATATATATATATATATATGAGTCAATTTAATATTGGTTGATTAAATAAAGAAAATTGCAATTACATTCGGTTCCAAATGTGAAGAAATTTCACTTCATGTTCATCAATGGGATTACTCTCTCTCTCTCTCTCTCTCTCTCTCTCTCTCTCTCTCTCTCTCTCTCTCTCTCTCTCTCTCTCTCTCAAGTTTTCAGGAGAGCTGAATCATTCAAAATGAGGAGATATGATCTGTCATTTAAAGAGAGAAGGAAATAGAAATTGAAGGACATTGAAGGGTTCTCAAAGACCATGTGAAAGAGGGGTCTTGCCTTTCAGGGGACTCTGTGTTTGTCAAATATTGAAAGAAGATGGTGGAGAACTATTCACCAAGATATTCCTTTCAGTGGAATGCTTCAATCTTCATTAAGGATAAAATTTATTTTCCATATTTCTCCCGCTATCGTTCATAAGACTCGTTTTCTGTACGTAATTTTCTTTAAGAAAATCATTTAGAGGGATTCTGAAAGTATAAAATAACCCTCAGGAGACACTAAATAAGGTTTTTGAAAAATTTGAATGGAAAATCACTCATGTTACAATGCAATGATGTAGTTTAAAGGCTTTAAAGGTTTAAAGGCCACTCATGAATGGCAGATGCAAGGGACAGTGACATTGCCCTATCAAGCAGGATAATACCCTAGAGACTGAGCATATATACATATAACCAGTGCCTAAGCCCCATCTCCACGTAAGCTAGGACCATGGAAGGCCAGGTAATGGCTGCTGATGACTCAGCAGATAGACCTACAGCCTCCCGCAAATACTCCATAGTTAGCTATCAAGGATGGTGATGTTGCAGTGATCAAAGGAACTAACGAGTTAGAGAGGGACTCGAACCACAGTCTGGCATTCACCAGGGAAGGACGCTACCATCAGGCCACCACAACACCTAACGATTAAAGAAGGGGAACTCTATCTGGACTGGAACCAGTTACACATGTTGATTTCACGACACAATTCTATCCAATTAACATATGTCATGAAATCTGGTCAAGGAACATTACAATAAGAAACCGCAACTACTGAGATGAAATAATCAATAATAAACTAAGTTAATGATACATAGTAACTATATACAAAACTAGTTCCTAGTTATGAGATTCTGACTATGATGCATAGACCTTGCATAAATCAGTCTCAAAATCCAAACATTATATTATACTGTAAGCTGGAACACTTGATATACGATTATTGAGCAACTCATGATTAAGAGAATCAGAGTTCTTTTCATAGGAACATCAGTCACTACATAAAGTATCTCTATTCCATCATGGTTTATTCATCTCAGCATTAAATTAATCGAATATCGATCAAACATCAATATAATTGAATATCTTTTTCTTATCATCAACTGGTGCCCGATGTGATAACGTCCTTGACTGGTGAACGCCAGACTAAGGTTTGAGTCCCGCTCAGATTCGTTAGTTTCTTCGGTCGCAGCAACCTCACCATTCTTGTAAGCTAAGGATGGGAGCCTATAGGTCTATCTGCTGAGTCATCAGCAGCCATTGCCTTGCCCTCCTTGGTACTAGCTTGGGTGGAGAGGGGCCCTGCTCGATACGGTAATGACACTGTCCCTTGCCTCTACCATTCATGAGCGGCCTTTAAACCTTTAAACTACTTTTTCATACACAATTTCAATGGTTTTCGGGAAGATGGGTCTACGGATGTTTATTCTATGGTGATTTTACATTACGTAATTATAGTACAAATGGTAATAGAACAAAGTCTAAAACTATAACTAGCCCCAAGAAGTGACTTCTTCAATGAAGAGGGATCCTGTGACTAGATCTTAATTAAAAAGGAACAATGGACATGGCCGCTGGTGATGGCTTAGAACAGTAGGGTTGAGAGCATAGTGGCTCGGAAATGAAAAGGAAAATATACATGAGGATAAGAAAGAAAAACTGCCAGAGGCCATAAACATTAGAAAATAGAAGGGTATTGTTATTTCTATATTTTATGAGGAAGCCTTTGAGGGATTTAATGCATAGATGTCTTTTTATTTATATTATATTAAGTTTCGTTGAATGTATACACTTGAAAAATTGCCGTAAAAAACGATACAAATACTGGAATAAATGTTACCAGGCATTTACCGTTTTAAAAACTAATATATTGAGGTGAAGTACTGATATTTCGTTCACTAACCCGTAAAAGAAAATAACAAAATAGAGTAATAACCCTGGAATAAATGTTGCCAGGTGTTTACCGTTTTAAAACATACATTGACGTAAAGGAGTCACATTACGGTCATAAACCCGTAAAAGATAATAACAACGCAGGGTAAAATTACAGTCGCCTGTGTTTTACTGAAATACGGATGAAAACAGTATAATTTTACGGAGGATTTCCGATTAAAATTACTGTTTTTTTAAATGTACCTTTCATTTCATCTAGTAAATTCAAATCAATATTAACGTGAATAAGTTATAAGACCAACATTGAATATTGTTAATTTTCTATTTTTTGTTTTTGTTTTTTGAATCTTTGACGAGAATAACTACCTTTAAAAAAACAGTTTATAGTATTTCCTTTAGAGTCTTGAACATTTGTAATGTCTGCTGCCTAAGTAATACAAAGAATTTGGCAAGGTAAGGAAATTTTTATTCACACCTGAAAACGGCAACAAAAACAGTATAATGCTGGCTATGAATCTCATAGTCGTTAACAATATCAACAATATTGGCATAAAATTTCTATTGGAAAACAACTTTAATTCTTAACCGTAACATCCTTCAACTATTTAGCCTTTAATAGGATCTCATCCTTAAGATAAAACCTGCATTATTCTCAGGGACCTACGGGGATTCTACCAAGTTGAATCGCATCTTTAAATTATTTATTTATTTTTTTTTTTTTTGGGGGGGGCTATTGAGGTTCCTCAACTATAGGTCATTTAGAAATGAAATTTAACAACTCGACTATATAAGGCTTCATCTTGCTGTTAACTGTAATAGTAGTCAAAGTACAAAAATTTCATATAATCTTGTAGCATATCAACATAAAATCCTGAACACAACCTTTACTAAAGAGGATTGACATTCTTAAAAAAATAAAGGTAAAAGAATTAGTGCCAGCAGCGCCTCTAAAGACTAAGAATATAGAACACATATTAAATCTTTTAGGTAAATATATCAGAAGTACAACAATCTCACAGAAGTATAGTGTCTTCCTGCATATGAAAACTAAATATATAAAGCCCTATTGAAGATTTGCATTAAATAAGACTTTGATGTTTACTAATTTCATAGAGAAAATATATTATAATCTTCTTATTAACTCTTACATACACTCCAAAATCAAACCATTGTTCTCTTGTCTTGGGTAATACCATAGCCTCTGTACCATGGTCTTCCACTGTCTTGGATTAGAGTTATCTTGCTTGAGGGTACACTCGGGTTCACTACTCTATCTTATTTCTCTTCCTCTTGTTTTGTTAAAGTTTTTATAGTTTATATAGGAAATATTTATTTTGATGTTACTGTTCTTAGAATATTTTATTTTTCCTTGTTTCCTTTCTTCACTCGCCTATTTTCCCTGTTGGAGCCCATGGGCTTATAGCATCCTGCTTTTCCAACTAAGGTTGTAGCTTAGCATGTAATAATAATAATAGTAATAATAATAATAATAATAATAATAATAATAATAATAATAATAATAATAATAATAAAGGGTTGTTATAATAATAATAATAATAATAATAATAATAATAATAATAATAATAATAATAATAATAATAATAATAATAATAATAATAATAATAATAAAAGGTTGTTGTGGCCTGATTGATAACGTCGCTGCTTGGTGTTTGGCAGACGGGGGTTCGAGTCCCGCTCAGTCTCGTTAATGCCATTATTGTCTATAACCTTACCATCCTTGTGAGCTAAGGTTGAGGGGTTTGGTGTAGCCTATAGGTCGTCCTGCTGAGTCATCAGCAGCCATTGCCTGGTCTTCCTTGGTCCTAGCTTAGATGGAGAGACCCATGCTGATCATATGTATATTATGGTCAGTCTCTAGGGTAATGTCACTGTCCCTTGCCTCTGTCATTCATGAGCGAAATTTAAACCTTTAAACTAGAAACTAACATCGTGTTTTACAAGATATTAAAGTATTTCTTTCAGAAACTTTAAGTAAAAAAATAGTTTACCTAATCTTTTGAGTGTCCAATGACAGCAAAGTATATTAGGATTAATGGTAAAGCCATCTATCCCTAAAGGAAATGGTATGCAGGTAGTTTAATAGATAGATAGGCAGACAGATAGACAGAGGAAGTGAACTCCATAAAGGAGATTTACACCGATTTCCCTGTATGTAGAAAAGCAATACCGTTAAAAGCGAATCAGTTTAAACTGCAATAATGGGTCCCTACGGACCCCGAAACGTTCTCCTATAGATCACTGTAGGATTTAACAATTCAACAACAGCAGAGACATACAGTAGTTCTATGGAATGAAACAATGAATGGCAGTCATTGATTTCCTATCTTAATCCTGTTTTCTTTGCTAATTTCATGTCCTCTGATACAAAATATATGATTCCTAGTTCTTCTAATTTACTGTAACCAAAACATATCTTTTCCAACCTTGACACTTGTTTACTTCATCTAGTTCATCCAAAAAGTGAAAATGAATAAGACCATAATCTTTATAGGAAAATGCCTGATGCTTCTGCAGGATATCCTCCCCCCCCCCCCAAGGAAATAGAGTTTGACAACATTTTCCTAGTTACTTCCATTAAGGATAATCTTCTCTTATATCCCATGGGATGTGATAGCACATCGCAAACACGATACGTCAACATTCGAAAGTTAAAGGTAAAAGATCATATTGGAAGCGTTTTAAAGCTTTTGTAAATAATCAGTTTATCGGATATATAAAGTAAGTAGACTAAGTATGTCATAAATTGATATAAATTTAAATCATGCATATATTGTTATTTGGTAATTGATGATAAGTGATAAAAAAAATATATTGAAACGATAAACACAAAACAGTTCATAACATATGTAAAAATCTGTTATTTTCTCATGTTTTCCCGGGACAAAATTAAGTAAATTATCAAACAGAATTCATGAAGTTGTGGTAACGTTGTTGTTAGGGACTAGCAGAGAAGCTAGGTGAATACAAGTGAAATTTATTCAACAGATAACCATCTTATATATAAGTAGTTGAGGGCAACAATGTCACAAAAATTCAAACCATATGAAACATTCGATGGCAAGCTTAAATAGGTTTTTCTATTATCAGTGTGGGAGAGAGCAAGAGTTTTAACAAAGAAATAGCATTGCAGTAAATGAACCTGTATGAAACACGTGCTGTAAAAAAGACTCCTACTTGCTTGATACTAATCATAGTATCATAAATTCTATGAAAAACTTAAGTAAGACTACATAGACAAAGGTAATGTAAAACGCTTATCTAGATCCTTCCAGTAGAAAAGTTATAGAACTTCATACATGATCAGGGAAGGAAAGGTTATAAAACTTAGGAAAAATAGGCTGTAGGTATTTCCAAAACATGGTAGTGAAGGAAAGAAACCCTTTCTGAATTGATATATCCTAATAGGATTATCGATGTTCCTACAGCAACATTCTTTAGATCCATTCATTAATCTAATGAATTGTCTTTGTAAATCCAAGATATTGCAAACCTATCAGCCGATTTTAAACAATATGCTTTTTAATTCTATGAATAATGCCATGTTAATATGTTGAAGAAATTCAAATAATTTGACATATACCATACCGATTAGTTATCTAAATGATCCAATTATACATTTTGATGGCTACCCCAAAATATTCTTATATATTAAAAGAAACATTTTAAGCACCTCTTCCATCAGCCTTTTTATAAACCACCTTATCTATTATTCCTAATTAAAAAAAAAAAAAAAAAAAAAAAAACTTTAATTTCCTATATTATTTTACCGTGAACCTCATTTGAGATATAGTTTTCTGCATCTGACCGATGATAAATTGATGATCATCGGAGCATTTTGTAATGTTTTTATTTCTGTGGTATTATCATCGTAACATTTCACTGCCAAAAACAGTCATTGTTGCTACTGACACATTACTCCTTAGCATGAATGATGATACCTTCGCTTCTCTGTGGCATTTAACACATTTCTTTCTGAACGAAAGAATCTTGGGAAGAAAGAATTTGTTTCTTTAAGAGAAAATGATAATGCTTGAGCTGGCAATGAGTAAATACTTACAAGTTTGTGAATAGAAAGCGAGATAAGGAAACGGGTTATTCTACGTCAGTTTTACCAGAATTGATTTTTGGATCTCGAAAATATTCAAGAATGAAGTATATATTTCAACAAATTAATTAAATTTTTCCTGACATTTTTTATGTGTTGATAGGAATTTT
>NC_090746.1:103853969-103873969 GCF_036898095.1 Palaemon carinicauda | reverse complement strand
TATGATGAAAAATATATTTCGATTTGAAATTAATGAAATTGAATATCCCAATAAAATCTGCAAAATAGGTGACGTCACTGATACCGGGTAATGTTAGACTTGTTTCTAACTTTGCCTTTTTTATATGATGAAAAATAGATGGACATTTAAATGAGCTCGATACTGCGTTCGATTTGATTCCTAGTTGAATATTAGTATTTAAACTGTTCTTTAAAGCCAAAAAATTAATAACATTATAGAAATATCCTCTCCTGTGCAATTTCCATATCCTATGCCTTCCTCTCCAAGGAAACAATATCTCAAAGTCGTGCAAAGTTATTCCTAACAGTTTGTTATGTAAGACTGCTGAGTTTGAAATTTATTATTTACTGGCAATCCAGACGAACAAACAACCACACAATGTACATACACAACCACGCACACGCGGGCAAACACATACATGAGCACCCACGCACGCGCCCACACAAGGACGCAAACCCACATGAGTATGAATAAGGTATTCGTCTTCATGTTCAGCTTACGGCTCAAAGGATTCACTCTTGTTTATGTAAAGTTCGGTTTATATATATATATATATATATATATATATATATATATATATATATATATATATATATATATATATATATATATATATATATATATATGTTTTTTCAAAAAGGCCCATAAAAGAAACACAGGAAATATGAATAAATCACACTATATTTCGGTCAATAAACATCGACCCTCTTCAGGATGTGAAGTAAAAGTAAAGAATACAGTGGAGAGTGACGGTTTATATATGAAAGCAAAAGGGTGTGTTCAATTGTTCTATAGTTGTTATAATTGCTGGAAGGATTAGCCAAATTTAATTACATCCAGGTGCGTGTTCTTATTGTTGAGCCGCTTGGAGGAAGTCTTGACCTCTGATGCATGTCTGGTGGTCGGTCTCCGTGGATTATCTTCTTAATGATAGGGTTGAGAAGAGTATTGTCCACTGTGTCAGCTTTCCATTGGCCCCCAGATAGGTTTATTGTGTTTGATTGATTTATGATGGCTGATTCCAGGATTTTCCTTCTGTACGGACAGGTACTCTTAAAAAGCAAAGACGACTCACTCCAGTTAATCTGGTGCCCTAAATCCCTAAGGTGAATGAAAATCCCCGAGTTTTCATACCCATATCTAACAGATCTTTTGTGTTCGGATAATCTTTGAGATAGCGAACGGCCAGTTTGCCCAACGTACACTTTTTCACAGTCCCTACATGGTATTTTGTAAACGCCGGCTTCTATTTCTCTTTTATTTTGATAAACATTAATAAGGTCGCTTCCTATGGTCTTTGGATATGAAAAAACAAAGGGGTTCTCAGTTTTGATATGATTTGTTATATTTTTAATACCGTCTATATATGGGAGTTTTATCTTATTTTTAAAATCTCTTTGGTTAGTAACATCATGATCTTTATAATATATCGTGTTGGCTTTGTTGATGGCCTTTTCTATGACATACGTCGGGTAGAATAGCTGGGCGAGTTGTTTACGGATGATTTCAAATTCTTTATTTAGGTAGGCTGGGGAACAGATTCTCAAACCTCTAAGAAATAGATTGCAAGCTACTCCAATTTTTACAGAAATGTCGTGATAACTAGGGAGCTTTTCTTCAGCTCATATTAAATATCCCCGTAAACAATGTAAAACTCTTGAGTCTTGACGTAGAATCCCTATTTACAAAGGTCCCGATCAACAACGTATTAGGTTTTTTGAGGGAAAAATTAATCCCTTACGAAGATCACTTCCCCCTTGGTATTGAAAAAACAATTAAGTTAATTAAACTAAGCGTGTCAAATAACGTTTTCTCTTTCAATGGAAATTTTTACAAACAGAAATTTGGTTGTAGTATGGGCAGCCCGTTATCTCCAATTTTAGCTAACCTCTACATGGAATACTTTGAAACAGAAATTTTAACAACAATTAAACCTACGAACATGGTTTGGCAACGCTATGTTGATGACATTTTCACATATTGGGATGATAGCTGGGGAGATTTCAATATATTTTTCAATAATCTAAATTCCCTAGTCCCTAGCATAAAATTTAAAACTGAATGGGAAAAAGATGGAAAATTACCTTTTTTGGACATACTAATTATAAGGGAATCGACGGGGTATAATTTCACTGTGTATAGAAAACCAACTTTCTCTATTTCCTACATTCATTTCTTTAGTTATCACGACATTTCTGTAAAAATTGGAGTAGCTTGCAATCTATTTCTTAGAGGTTTGAGAATCTGTTCCCCAGCCTACCTAAATAAAGAATTTGAAATCATCCGTAAACAACTCGCCCAGCTATTCTACCCGACGTATGTCATAGAAAAGGCCATCAACAAAGCCAACACGATATATTATAAAGATCATGATGTTACTAACCAAAGAGATTTTAAAAATAAGATAAAACTCCCATATATAGACGGTATTAAAAATATAACAAATCATATCAAAACTGAGAACCCCTTTGTTTTTTCATATCCAAAGACCATAGGAAGCGACCTTATTAATGTTTATCAAAATAAAAGAGAAATAGAAGCCGGCGTTTACAAAATACCATGTAGGGACTGTGAAAAAGTGTACGTTGGGCAAACTGGCCGTTCGCTATCTCAAAGATTATCCGAACACAAAAGATCTGTTAGATATGGGTATGAAAACTCGGGGATTTTCATTCACCTTAGGGATTTAGGGCACCAGATTAACTGGAGTGAGTCGTCTTTGCTTTTTAAGAGTACCTGTCCGTACAGAAGGAAAATCCTGGAATCAGCCATCATAAATCAATCAAACACAATAAACCTATCTGGGGGCCAATGGAAAGCTGACACAGTGGACAATACTCTTCTCAACCCTATCATTAAGAAGATAATCCACGGAGACCGACCACCAGACATGCATCAGAGGTCAAGACTTCCTCCAAGCGGCTCAACAATAAGAACACGCACCTGGATGTAATTAAATTTGGCTAATCCTTCCAGCAATTATAACAACTATAGAACAATTGAACACACCCTTTTGCTTTCATATATAAACCGTCACTCTCCACTGTATTCTTTACTTTTACTTCACATCCTGAAGAGGGTCGATGTTTATTGACCGAAATATAGTGTGATTTATTCATATTTCCTGTGTTTCTTTTATGGGCCTTTTTGAAAAAACATGTTAAACTGTTCGATTACAGTTATAAATAAGACATATATATATATATATATATATATATATATATATATATATATATATATATATATATATATATATATATATATATATATACTGTATATATATAAATATATATATATATTTATATATACTGTATATATAAATATATATATATATATATATATATATATATATATATATATATATATATATATATATAGTATATATACACACACACACACACACACACACACATATATATATATATATATATATATATATATATATATATATATATATATATATATATATATATACATATGTATATATATATATATATATATATATATATATATATATATATATATATATATATATATATATATGCATGTGTGTGAGTGTGTTAATATATACTTGCGGGTTTCCACGTATATATCTCGCCGTATCTATATTTTAAGATAATATTTTCTTGCCAGACTAATTCCGACAATCTTCATTGGTGAGGTTTACCGCGCAATTCGCAAACACCCAAAAGTGATATTTGCCAAATAATTCATGACGATTTCGCTCTCCTAGAGATATCAGAGGCTTCCTGCAATCAGACTTATATCACTGAAGAAAAGAGAAAAATATAGCATGTAAGCAAGCTATGTTCTCAAGAGGGAATTTAACCATTCTAGTTATATAATAAATTCTGTCTATAAAATAGAGCATATTTCAAATAGAATTTGATAGGATAGCTTCCGAATACCTCGAAATTGATTATCATCAATATTTGGGTTGTGGTGGCCGATGCGGTAACGTCTCAGCCTGGTCATCGACAGACTGGGGCTCGAGTCCCGCTCAAACTCGTTAGTTCCTTTTGGTCGCTGTAACCTCACCATCCTTGTGAGGTAAGGATGGGGTGTTTGGGGGAGCCTAAAGGTCTATCTGCTGAGTAATCATAAGTATATATGGTCAGTCTCTAGGGTATTGTATTGCTTGATATGGCAATATCACAGTCCCTTGCCTCTGACATTCGTGAGCGGCCTTTAAACCTTTAAGTGTGGCGTATCATTTCATTTGCTGACAGAAATAAACTGATTTTGAAAACAATATCATCGTATTGCCTTCCGAGTTACAGGAAAGTGTTTGTAATATTGTATTAAAACTGCGCACAGCCAACAATGCCTGATAATCAAGTTCCAATTTGAATCAAGGCAAAGAGAATACGTAGAGTTTTATGATGGTCGGTCGAGTCAGGAAAACAATCGGGCTGGGTCTCCAGCCGGATTGAATTTTCAAAGGACAGAGGAGAGGAAGAAGGGCAGATATCAAATTGAATGTGGGAGGAGAGAGTACTAGGGAGATATAGAAAGACAGAGGTGGGAAAACGCAACGTTGTGAAGAAATATCGGTTTTCAGAGCAAAGTATATTTCAGGAAAAGGAAAATTGTTTTGCATTTCTTGAACCTAAATGCATAGAGAGAGAGAGAGAGAGAGAGAGAGAGAGAGAGAGAGAGAGAGAGAGAGAGAGAGAGAGAGAGAGAGAGAGAAAGCACACAGAACTTAATTTAGGCAGATAATCGTATACCAAACTCTTGGAATAGTTTTTAGTTTTTCATTTTTAAAGGAACGAAGAAGCGGAAAATTTCACTTACTGTACTGTACCTATTTCATATTTCCTTTCGTCGATGAACCATAATTTTGTATTGATGTCAGATTTCCATGATTGTTTGTCTATTATTATTATCATTATCATTATTATTATTATCATCATTAGTAGTATTATTATTATTGTTATTATTATTATTATTATTATTATTATTATTATTATTATTAGTAGTAGTAGTAGTAGTAGTAGTAGTAGTAGTAGTAGTAGTAGTAGTAGTAGTAGTAGTAGTAGTAGTAGTAGCTAAGCTACAACCATAGTTGGAAAAGTAGGATGCTATAAGCCCAGGAGCTCCAACATGAAAAAATTGCCCAGTGAAGAAAAGAAGTAAGGAAACAAATAAACTACAGTAGAAGCAACGAATTATTATTATTATTATTATTATTATTATTATTATTATTATTATTATTATTATTATTATTATTATTATTAGCTAAGTTACAATCCTAGTTGGAAAAGCAGCATGCTAAAAAAATCCAGTGAGGAAAGGAAATAAGGAAACTAATAAAGTACAAGAGAAGTAATGAACAAATCGAAATGAAATATTCTAAGAACAGTAACAACATGAAAATAAACCCTTTATATATAAACTATAAAAATGAAAATAAAAAGAGAGGAAAACTATTTCCCTTACTAACGTGTGATAAGGAACATTTTACGAATTATACTTAAAAGAAATAAGGACATTACAATATAACAAGATGAGACCCATTTGGGGTAGTATCTAATATTTTGTTTTCTTTTTTTGTTAAATGCTTCTAGAAGATATCATGAAATTGTAAAGTGACATGATCAACTCTACGCAACAATGGAAAATAATTCCTAAACTAATAGTTGGCCAAATCACGGCAGACTAAATAAATATTTAATATTAATGTAAATATTACCTATATAAAATTTTTTGTAAAATCCTATTACTTTACATTTATGATCAAATGAGAGGAAATTTGACGTAAGAGTAAGACAAATAATATGCACTGAACTAATATATAATGTTTAACGATTGGGGAGAGAGAGAGAGAGAGAGAGAGAGAGAGAGAGAGAGAGAGAGAGAGAGAGAGAGAGAGAGAGAGATTATCTATGCCTTCCATCCATATATGTATATAAAATAATAGATTTTAATTAATTTGAAGGAATTTTAAGAATCATGTAGCTTTAGTTATCACGAGTGAAATTAAGTCAAAACCCTATAAAATTTAAAGTTCTAAGATTCGAGCAATTAATCAGGTCACAGCTGCTTTGTCGTCAGAGGGTCTTTAAATGATGAATTACATTTTGAAAGTGACTAATGGAGTTTGGGAAGTATTGAAGTTTCCATACAGGGAAAGAAATTGATCCCGATAAGAGTGATTATGGACTCAGCATGTGTATGCTGTCAGTAAGTCTGATTGACAGGTCTCTCTCCTTCAATTTCCTTTAACCTGATTAATAAGTAAATAATATTTTACTTTTATTTCTTATAGCATATAATTTTCACAGTAAATGGGGCACTTGAAATAACTTACAAGTTTATATATACATACATATATATATATATATATATATATATATATATATATATATATATATATATATGTATATATATATATATATATATATATATATATATATATATATATATATATATATATATATATATATATATATATATCTGTTTGTGTGTGTGTATTCTTCCTCTTCTTTGTCTGCATCTTTTCCCACTTTTGTATTTGAAATATGGGATTTACCTTAATTCCTTAATAATCTGCCGAGCTTACTTAACATTAAATTACTTAAAACTTATTCAGTAACGTATACCAGATAGTAGTATAAGCCCACTATACTGAACACGTGAAAGAAGATTCTGTATAATCAGGAAAGATCAATAAACATAAGTTTACTATATACCTGGTATACGTTACGGAATAAGTTTTCAGTAAGTTAATTTTAAGTAAGTTGGCCAGATTATTAAGGAGTTGAGTTAAATCACATATTTCAAATTCATTTGGTGGGAAAATATTTTCAGAAAAAACTGACGTTATACAAAGTGAATACACACTCCCCCTATGACACATTTACATGCATATAAAGTATAAATGCAAGGATGTTGCTGTGTTGATATATTTTAAAGGTTTAAAAGCCACTCATGAATGGCATAAAAGAGGGACAGTGACATTGCCCTATCAACCAGCACAATGCCTTAGAAACTGACCATATATACAGTACATGTGATCCGCGCCTAAGCCCCTCTCCACTCAAGCTAGGACCAAGGAGGGTCAGGCAATGGCTGCTGATAACTCAGCAGATAGGCCTATAGGATCCCACAAACCCAAAATCCTTAGATCACAAGGATTTTGAGGTTGCCGCGACCACAGAAACTAGCGAATTTGAGCGTGACTCGAACACAAGTCCGGCGTTCACCAGTCAAGGACATTATCACATCGGCCACCACAACCCTCATGTTCTGAAAACTCTAATGTTTTTTTAAGTTGTTTCTTTTCCCCCACAAGCGTTATCCATTTTCCTTTTGGGTCAAATAAAACGCATCCACTGAACTCTCATTTGAATTACAAATGCTGAAAATCCCCTCGGCAGTTTTGACAAACAATCGCACACGAAAAGTTGGTTCAAGCTTAAATGTTATCTCTGAAACGTGAAATATCTACAATCAATACAATTCTGCACTATTTTGCTGTGTGCTAGTTAGATGATAACTGAGAGGCGAGGTGAATGCAACTAAACTTATTAAACAGTCATCGGGTTTATATATAGCGACTTGAGAGGAAGAACGTCATAAAAATTCAAATATGATAAAGTTTGTGCTAGCATTATAACACAGATTGGTGTATTAACCGTGCAGGGAAGCCTCGCTAGTTAGATGATAACTGAGAGGCGAGGTGAGTGCAACTAAACTTTATTAAACAGTCATCGGGTTCATATACAGCGACTTCCGAGGAAGAACGTCACAAAAATTCAAGAATGAAAAAACTTGTGCTAGCATCATAACACAGGATGATCCATTAACAGTGCAGGGAAGCCTCGTTATTTGGGTGATAACTGAGAGGCGGGGTGAATGCAACTAAACTTTATCCAGCAATCATTGGGTTTATATACAGTGATTTGAGAGGATGAACGTCACAAAGATTCCAAAATGATAAAGCTTGTGCTACCATGAAAACACAGGGTGATCCATTAACAGTGCCGGAAAAAACACACACACACACACACACACACACACACACACACCGATACAGTGTAAGATCATGTATGAAACACATTAGGTACACTATTATTACTTGTCTGATAGTTTCTGTGGAGTTCAAATCTTTTTATTAATGTTGAAAAATGAACTTCATTGGTATGTCTAATCTCATTTTATTTCTTTAATTTTACTTTGTTACATTCGGCAGGATTTACTTGACCGTATCACTATTCATTACCTAAATAATCTAGAAAAGGAACACCTGACCTTTAAAAGCATTACCTAAATAATCTAGAAAAGGAACAGCTAATCTAGAAAAGGAACACCCGACCTTTAAAAGCATTACCTAAATAATCTAGAAGAGGAACATCTAATTTATAAAAGCATTACCTAAATAATCTAGAAAAGGAACAGCTAATCTTTGAAAGAATTACCTAAATAATCTAGAAAAGGAACAGCTAATCTTTAAAGGCCTTACCTAAATAATCTAGAAAAGGAACAGCTAATCTTGAAAAGCATCACCTAAATAATCTAAAAAAGGAACAGCTAATCTTTAAAAGCATTACCTAAATAATCTAGAAAAGGAACAACTAATCTTTAAAAGCATTACCTAAATAATCTAGAAAAGGAACAGCTAACTTGAAAAGCATCACCTAAATAATCTAGAAAAGGAAAAGCCAATCTTTAAAAGCATCACCTAAATAATCTAGAAAAGGAACAGCTAATCTATAAAAGCATTATCTAAATAATCTAGAAAAGGAACATCTAATCTTTAAAAGCATTACCTAAATAATCTAGAAAAGGAACAGCTAATCTTTGAAAGAATTACCTAAATAATCTAGAAAAGGAACAGCTAATCTTTAAAGGCCTTACCTAAATAATCTAGAAAAGGAACAGCTAATCTTGAAAAGCATCACCTAAATAATCTAGAAAAGGAACAGCTAATCTTGAAAAGCATCACCTAAATAATCTAGAAAAGGAACAGCTAGTCTTTAAAAGCATTACCTAAACAGTCTAGAAAAGAAACAGCTAATCTTTAAAAGCATTACCCAAATAATCTACAAAAAGAGCAGCTAATCTTTAAAAGCATTACCTAAACAATCTAGAAAAGAAACAGCTAATCTTTAAAAGCATTGCCTAAATAATCTAGAAAAGGAACAGCTAACCTAGAAAAGAAACAGTTAATCTTTAAAAGCATTACCTAAACAATCTAGAAAAGGAACTGCTAATCTTTAAAGGCATTACCTAAAGTATCTTGAAAAGGAACAGCTAATCTTTAAAAGCATTACCTAAATAATCTAGAAAAGGAACAGCCAATCCTCTAAAGTATTACTTTAACAATCTAGAAAAGGAACAACCAGTACATCCAAAGTAAAATAAAAATGGAAACCCCTTTGCATATTTAGAAGTCATTGAAGAGGGGGAAAGATTTTTAAAAGTTGTTTACAGATTGCACCACACAACTTCAATGTTCGACAAAGGGCGTATTGGGTATCCATTCAAAGGGACTCCAGCTGCATCATGTGCCTTGATACAAAAGGGTCTGAACAGTTGTGAATATTTCACGCAACATAATTTCCGTTGATAGAATTACCAAATGAATCACAAAGGTTCGTGTTTTGGTATTGGAACAAAAAACAAGAAAATAAACTGATGATTTCCAATTCAGCCAAAGCGTAAATTATTTGGCTTATTTACATCTGATACCGATGTGGTATCGTCCCTGATTGGTGATCGCCAGACTGGGGTTCGAGTCCCGTTCAAATTTGTTAGTTCCTTTTGATAGCTGAAACTTCACCATTCTTGTGAACTAAGGATGGGGGATTTGGGGGAGCCTATAGGTGTATCTGCTGAGTCATCAGCAGCCATTGCCTGGCCCTCCTTGGTCCTAGCTTGGATGGAGAGGGGGCTTGGGTGCTGATCATATGTAATTTGGTTAGTCTCTAGGGCATTGTCTCTGCCATTCATGAGTGGCCTTTAAACCTTCAAACATCTTGAAGGTTAAGAGACGAAGGATTTATCTTATCTTTTTGTGTGTTATTCCTTTTGTATATGTTGAAGGCAAGGAGCTTTCTTTAAGAGTATTGGGAAGATGTTATCCTAATGAAGAGGAAACTTTTGAGTTTTTATTTCTTACGTATTATGAGAAATTCGTGATTTCTTCCAGGTTTTAAACCGAGGATTTTAAAATTACAATTACAATTGAAATTGCAGGTACAATTTTCTCAACACAGTTAAGTATTATTATTATTATTATTTGCTAAGCTACAACCCTAGTTGGAAATGCAGGATGCTGTAAGCCCACGGGCTCATTAGTGAGGAAAGGAAACAAGGAAAAAAAATTCTTTAAGAACAGTAACAACATTAAAATAAATATCTCCTATATAAACTATATAAACTTTAACAAAACAAGAGGAAGAGAAATAATATAGAATAGTGTGCCCGAGTGTACACTCAAGCAAGATAATTAATACAAGTCAAGGTCAAAGGTCAAGATCACGGTCGAGAAATAAGCTGCCGCTTCGGAGGTCTGCTCTCTACCGAGTGCCCCTCTAGTTGAGTAATGTCATCTTGCTCTGAAGAAAAAGCAATCTCTTCATCTCCATTTTTTAAGCTAACGACTCTGCAAGCCATTCCGACGTTCCAGATTCTGATTTATAATCCTCTGATCCTACTTGTGAATTTTCTGTGCTTGAAGTCCACGAGACTTCATCTTCATGAATCTATATTCAAAGAACTTTCGATAATCTGCAGGAAATTTTACGCTCCGAGATGATCAGTGAAAAATTGGATGATTGAGGAGTTTATCCAGCATGACACGGACAAAAATATTCCAATATATAGAAAACAATGAAGATTTCGCGTTCCAAGATACGGTCTGGATTTGAATTTATATGAATATAGGTTATCTTTTTCCATAAATTGCTACAAATATGATAAAAGTCGTTTTTACTCTTTAATTAAAACTTTAATAAATATGATGAAATATACTAATACACTGGTATTTCTCAAGTACTTCATAACATGTAGTATTTGAACATATTTTAAATATATATATATATATATATATATATATATATATATATATATATATATATATATATATATATATATATATATGTGTGTGTGTGTGTGTGTGTGTGTGTGTATATATATATATATATATATATATATATATATATATATATATATATATATACATATATATGTATATATACACACGTATAAATATATGTATATACATATACATATATATATATATATATATATATATATATATATATATATATATATATATATATATATATATATATAAAATGACAAGTAGTTCATTACACAGGTGATAGATTTCTGGAACCAATCATAATTTGTTCCAGCTGTCAATGGGTATGCTTAGGGTTGTGGTGGTGATCGTCAGACTGGGGTTAAAGTTCCGCTCAAACTCGTTAGTTCCTTTGCTCGCTGCAACCTTCACTATCCTTGTGAGCTAAGGATGGGGGATTTGGGGGATCCTATAGGTCTAACTGCTGAGTCATCAGGAGCCATTACCTGGCACTCCTTGTTCCTAGCTTGTGTGGAGAGGGGGATTGGGCGCTGATCATATGTATATATGGTCCGTCTATACTGTAGGGCATTTTCCTACTTGGTAGGGCTATATCACTGTCCCATGCCTCTGTCATTCATTACATGCTTTTAAACCTTAAACCTTTATCTGGTTAGGAAAATGAACGTAAACTACCGATATCTTCCCTGCGAATTAGCTAAAAAAAACACAATAAAGGTTTAAAGGTCGGTCATGAAGAGCAGAGGCAAGGGACAGTGATATAGCATTATCGAGCAGAACAATGCCCTATTGACTGACCATATATACATATGAAATGGGAGTGACAGGAGAATACAACGGTACAGTAGACAGAATGATTTTCGGCATCATTGGTTAGTAATTAACGATTAATTGGTGAGAACAATGGATTTTCAAAACTGATGGAATGCATTCATTTCTGAAACGGGCCGAACAGGACAATAAGCTTCCTAAACAGTAATATTTTAACCTGAATTAGTTCGAATTTATTTTTTCTGGGCACAACAGGTTTGACAGTTATTACAATACTCCAACATCTGCGTGTGATAATTGTATAAGAGAAAAGGAAATTATTTTTGCACGACATAATCACGTAATAATGAGGTCATGAAATAGTCTTTTTTGGGGCATTATAGATAATCCATCGTATTTCATAATGATGAGTCATGCAAGCCTTAGCGGCTTATAGTTTTGAGATATAAATTGGTCTTATCAGTTCCCGTATGAGTCTTATAATGACATCAGTGTTTGGGTTTAATATCACATGATAATGAGGTCATGGAAATATGTAACATATTTTTATACTTTTGTTTATGAAGTATTATACAATATATAGCTTAGCTAGTAATAACATGTATGAGTATGTATGTATGTATGTGTGTGTATATATATATATATATATATATATATATATATATATATATATATATAAAAGTATATATATATATATATATATATATATATATATATATATATATATATATATTTATATACTTATATATATATATATTTATATACTTATATATATATATATATATATATATATTATATATATATATATATATATATATATATATATATATATATATATAAGTAATATATATATATATATATATATATATATATATATATATATACTATTATATATATATATAAACTTATATATATATATTATATATATATATATATATATATATATATATATATATATATAATATATATATATAGATATATATTAAGGAGGAGAGAGAGAGAGAGAGAGAGAGAGAGAGAGGAGAGAGAGAGAGAGAGAGAGAGAGAGGAGAGAGAGAGAGAGAGAGAGAGAGAGAGGAGAGAGAGAGAGAGAGAGAGAGAGAGAGAGAGAGAGAGAGCAAAAATTTCTCGTATAAAGATAATTTGATCACAGTCTTTAAAGCTAACATGGCGATAATAAAAGTTTATGAAGTGAAAATGAATAGTTCCAAATCACGACACGGAACATATTGGTGTAAATTATGCTGTTCTAAACGGGGTCATCATTTTTAACAGGACAATTAGGCATTTTCATCACCGCTCATTATCATAAAGGTAATGACATAGCTTATTGTAATGGGGAGATTACATTATTCTCGAAAATGACTTTGAGGCTGCAGCTTGTCACGAGAGAAATTACGAACGTGACGACGACTAATGTTTTAGGAGACATATTATGTAAGGTTTCTTATAAAACGTTTATAATTTATAAGGTTAGGAAGCAAAACGTTTATGACAATTTTCACACGATAAAAATCATTTAGAAACCTTCGCATCTGTAGTTTCCTATGTTACTAATAACCAGTGTTCAAATTGACAAATTATTGCAATGTATTTATTCATATACATATATATATATATATATATATATATATATATATATATATATATATATATATATATATATATGTATATATATATATATATATATATATATATATATATATATATATATATATATATATATATATATAATGTATGTGTGTATATCTTTCATTCGTAAGGGCAAGGGTTCGATCCCAGTAAAAGATAAAACAATATTTCTACTTAAGCATGATATTGAGTTGATTTCCATCCATATATATAAATACACACACACACACACACATAAATATATATATATATATATATATATATATATATATATATATATATATACATATATATATATATATATATATATATATATATATATATACATATATACACACGTACATACATACATATATATATATACATATATACACACATACATATATATACATATACATATATATATACATATATATATATATACACTATATATATATATATATATATATATATATATATATATATATATATATATATATATATATATATAAATATTGATAGAAAGTTATGTAGCTAAAAGAAATGACTAATTAGTAGTTTTTTGCTACCTTAGATATAAATCAAAGTGCAAAGTTTACTTTAATTATTCCCGGTAGTGCTTAGAATTTATTAAAATCCATAAATGGATGTTGCTGGAATTTCATATCACAGTTATGACTTATATAAGAATATCTCAATGAAAATAATAATTCATCTGATTATCAAATACCGTTTTCAAATTTAAAGTGCCATATCATTTAGTTTGAAGTCTTTATAGTGAAGTACTGCATACTCTTCAAAAGGATAATCAAACGCTTCTGAAAGTTTGAAACTTATGGGAATGTTAATCTAATATGGAGATTGGAAAGTGGAACAGTGAATGTGTTTAGATGTTGATTGGGGAGAGTAGGAAGAAACTACAAAAACCATTGAAAATGCTATAACGCATTGGAAAAATTGGAGAAATTGGAGAGGAGTTGCGGTTAAGAATAATGTTGAGAGACATTTAACCGCGCCACCCCTCCCCCCCCCCCCCCCCAAAAAAAAGGGATATGAATGTTTAACCACATAGCAGAATTTAATAGCAGTTCGTAGTGAGTAGAAAGGCAGATGGTTAGATGAGAAAAAAATGTGAAGCAAGATAGGTATCATAATGTGTGGAGAAGGTTATGAAACGATTGGAAATATATGTGGAAACTAAGTTGGCAATATAAAACAGTAAATGGTTTATTTTTTTTTAAATCCCAAATTTTATGAAAAGAAAAACTGATATTGACAGTTAAATAAGAAGCATATGTTGGAGTTGTTGACATAATCTATAGGTGAAGTCATTGGGACTATATAGGACAAATGTTAAAAAGCTAACCGTGGTTGAAAGGAAGGATCTGTGTTTGGGGATGGTCTAATCATATGAAAAGTATCGCCGGCTACCGTTTGGTAGAGTATAAATAATAATAAAAAAAAAAAATTAGAAAAACGGCGAAGCACATAACAACAACAAATGTACCACTTTCTAGCGCACTGCAGGACAAAGGCCTCAGATATTTCCTTAATCAAGAGATGAAATATCTATGTGAAAAGGATGAGACTTTTTGTTTCAAAGTCGCGTTCAAATTTATGCTAATGATTTGGAATATTTTCTTTAAAAAGTTTATATTTACTACTCGTAAGATTAAATATAAAAAAAAGATAATTCGCTCCGTTTTTTTCTTCTTCATTCTTTGATTAAAATGTGGGCTAGGAAAAAAATAATTCCCTTCTTCATTCTTTCTTCTTTCTATGTAATGTCTCATTCCCTTCATTATTTCTTCTTTCTATGCAATGTCTCATTCCCTACTTCATTCTTTCTATCTAATTATACGTATAATCATATTTTCTATTCTTCTCCGCAACAACCTCACAGAATTCCTTCTCTTCGTAGCTCGAGTTACGAAACTTATTAAAAAGGAAAAATCTAACTTTCTTATATAGTTTTTTATTCTCTCCTTTATTAAAACTTCGACTCCTCCCTCTTAAATTGCACCAGATTCTTCTCAGACTTAATCTTTAAAAATAAGATATTTCCCCCATATCAAAAAAAAAAATCTATTTCAACGGTTTCTGTGGAAGGCTGCTGACTAGAACGATTTAATGGAAACTCCACCAACAGAATACTTGATGAAAAAATAGTTTGAATGACAGGAATTTTGTTAACGAAATATTCTGGAAACAAAACGTAAAGAATATATGATTTAAAATATGGAGCAGAAATGGTGAACTTGAAAAGGATTGGTCATCTATATTTTCTTTTATTTTTATCTAAATTTTTTAACAGATGATAATGGTTAACAGTTCAAGTTTACCATTATCAGCTGCTCCAAAAATATAAAGGAAAGTTGAAAAAAAAAATATTGATGGCCCATCCTTTTCAAGTTCACCGTTTCTGCACCCTATTTTGAATCATATATCCTTTACGTTTTGTTTCCAGAATTTTTTGTTTACAGAATATCTGCCATTAAAACTTAGTTTATTACCTTAACTAATGTATGTAAAGTAGTTACTGGTTAAAACATGGGATACTAGTATACCGTCGGTGACTTCGTTTTTTTTTTTTTTTTTTTTTTTTTAATGAAATACATTTATTTCGCGAAATCCCCATTCATTAGAATAGGTTTATTCAGCCTAACACCCGCCCCCCCAACTTCTAAATAACTTCGATCCGCATTCCTTGAACCTTGAACCTTGACCTCCCCTTGGAAAGCTACTCTGACATAACTCATTCGCTAACGGACTGCCAAAGCAAGAGCCCGTGTCTTGCTATAAGAAATGCAGTCTATAACAAACGAACGAACGAACGAGCAGCCTCACCCACCCTCATCCACATGATATTATTATTATTATTATTATTATTATTATTATTATTATTATTATTATTACTTGCTAAGCTACAACCCTAGTTGGAAAAACAGGATGCTATAAGCCCAGGGGACCCAACAGGGAAAACAGCCCAGTGAGGAAAGAAAACAAGGAAAAATAAAATATTTTTAGAATAGTAATAACTTTAAAATAAACATTTCCTATATAAACTATAAAAACTTTAACAAAACGAGAAAAATGAGAAAAGAGAAATGATATAGAATAGTGTGCTCGAGTGTACCCTCAACATGAAAACTCTAGCCCAAGAGATAGTGGAAGATCATGGTACAGAGGTTATGGTAATACCAAACACTAGAAAACAACGGTTTGATTTTGAAGTGTCCTTCTCCTAGAAGAGCTGCTTACCATATCTATAGTCTCTTCTACCCTTACCAAGAGGAAAGTAGCCACTGAACTATTACAGTGCAGTAATTAACCCCTTGGGTGAAAACAAATTGTTTGGTGATCTCAGTGTTGTCAAGAGTATGAGGACAGAGGAGAATCTGAAAAGAATGGGCCAGACTATTCGGTGCATATGTAGGCAAAGGGAAAGTGAACCGTAACCAGAGAGAAGGATCCAATGTAGTACTGTCTGGCCAGTCTAAAGACCCCATAACTCACTAGTGGTAGTATCTCAACGGATGGATGGTGCCTTGGCCAACCTACAACCCAACTCTCCCAATAATCAAGAGAAATACCTGTATTTCCCCAAAATCTAATCCATTTTAAACACATTTTTCCCCAGAATATATGATTATGGAAACAGAACTCATTTCCGGCCCGTAACCGGAAAAAAAGTTGTGATTTATACTCAGTTTTTACTGGAAGTTAATTCCAAGTGGAACTTCTGTTTTTTTTTTTTTTTAATTAAGCAAATTTTTCGTTATCAGCTGTTTATTCCTTTAATTACAAATATATGAAATAAGTAGTTTTCCTAAAACAGTTGATTAATAGGGAATATTTTCTTTACTAAATATGTAAAACTATATATAGAGGAGATGAAAAAATCTCTTAGAAACTGAATAACTAAAAAATTAAATAACCAAATAACAAAAATAGCTAAATAATTAAATAACTAAAATATATGAATAACTAAGAAACTAAAATAAATAAATAACTAAATAACTAAACTAAATAAATAAAAAACTAAATAACATCCCTGCCCCACTTTTGGCCAATAGGGGTCACTTAAACAGTTTATCATTTAAATGAACCAGCAATCACATTTCCAGGCTACTCTACATTATTAGATTTCATATTACTTTACATATAATTAGGATAGATTTATTATCACCATCGTTGGAATAATGAAATAATGCCCTGTATGAAAAGTAAAACGTTGTGCAAATAGCCGGCCGTTTTGACTAAGCTGAAGCTGTTAGTAACCTAAGGTTATTGTATAGTATGGTCAGCATTTTATGTACTCTATCTTTTACGGTTAAACATACCCGCACATTTATTCTTAGCAAAGAGAAGGTTGAAGCTCTGAGTTAAAGTGTTAATAATAATAATAATAATAATAATAATAATAATAATAATAATAATAATAATAATAATAATAATAAT
Source organism: Palaemon carinicauda (assembly GCF_036898095.1). Taxonomy (NCBI): domain Eukaryota; kingdom Metazoa; phylum Arthropoda; class Malacostraca; order Decapoda; family Palaemonidae; genus Palaemon; species Palaemon carinicauda. The sequence goes on along the minus strand of NC_090746.1, from coordinate 103,856,052 downwards.
AATAATAATAATAAATATGATACAATGTATCCAAACTAAGGCAACTACATGAGAAATATTCACCCTTGACTGGTGCTCTGCCAGACTGGGGTTCGAGTCCCGCTCATACTCGATAGTTTCTTGTAGTGTCTGCAACCTCCACATCCTTGTAAGCTAAGGATGGGGCTTTGGGGAAGCCTAGAGATCTACCTGCTAAGTTATTAGCAGCCATTGCCTGGCCCTCGCTGCTCCTAGCTTGGGTGTAGAAGGGCTTGGATACTGATCATATGTCAATATGCTCAGACTCTAGGCCATTGTCCTGCTAGCTAGGGCATTGTTACTGTCCCTTGCCTCTGCCATTCATGAACGGACTTCAAAACCTTTAAACCTTAATACATAGAAAACTTGAGAATAAATAATCATTAGTCGATAATTGTCGTTTCCGTATTAAACTTTCTTAACTAGTTCCTTATTCAATTGATAACCAAAAAAAAAATCCATTGTTTTATTATTAGACTCAAAAATCACTTAGGAGGATATAATTCTTTAATTAAGGACGTTCTCTTTGCCTTCCATTTAATCATCCACTTGACAAGTAAAAAGGATTAATCAAGAATTTATTTATAGCCTTGATGGATAATTAGAAAATATTTTGCTCACTGCAATTGGATCATTCGCGGAATTCAATCTCTTATTTGGCTGTTTGAGCAAATATTGAACTTCTTTCATTCCCGTTATTGCTAGATAGAAGAAATCCTCATATTACTGAAATAGAATAAACAATCGGAACTGGAGCTATTTACATCTTAGTAAGAATAATAACTCGAAGATTACATGATTTCCGAAGATATATGTTGACTACCACTGCAAAAACAATAGTAATGGCATATTAAAATGGGTCGTGTATAAAGATTTGCAGGTATATGTAGACTATAACTGCAATAAAGATTTGCAGGTATATGTAGACTATAACTGCAATAAAGATTTGCAGGTATATGTAGACTATAACTGCAATAAAGATTTGCAGCTATATGTAGATTATAACTAGCAGCAGCATACTAAAATAGATCGTGCATAAACATTTGCAGGTATCTGTTGATTACCACTGCAAGAAAAAAAGGTAATATTATAATAAAATGGCATCTAGTAACATTATAATAAAGTGGCATCTGTATAAACATTTACAGGTATCAGTTGAGTACCACTGCAAAAAAAAAAATAGTAATATCATAATGAAATGGCATTTGTATAAACTTTTGCTGATATCTGTTCGTTACGACTGCAAAAATAATATACTACAATGACTTTTGTATGAAAATTTGCAAAATAATGGCAATATCATACTAAAATGACTTCTGTATAAACATTTGCAAGTAAAAATAGCAATTTCTTGCTAAACATTTCCATGTCGGCCTATAAGTATTATTTTATATAGAGATATTATAGGAATACTAACTCCCAGTCCCTTAACATAGAACACCACCTGACGCATACTACAGTATTCCCTGTAAGTAAACCACCAAATTTACAGAACAAACAAGGTCAGTAAATCTTATCTAAAAGGAGCCGCCACTCAACACAAATGTTCAGAAAATCAAAGGTTTTGAGGTTCAAGAAATAGGAAATGAAAAATGCATTGAGATAAACATGAGCCACAATGGACCTCAGAGAGATGGAAGAAAACATTTTGTCAACAGATAAAAAATATAAAAGTCCAACCTCCCTCAGGTTTTTCCAATATACTTTTATTCTTATGCCTTATGCCTTAAACTTCAGCCGTGCAAAGAAAATCAAAAGGAAGAAATAAGGATGTCTGACATGCAAATTCTATAAGAAATGGACTGAGGGCAACAGAAAAATAGTAAGTTTCTTTAACTTAGATGACTCGAAATCTATGATATATAAATTATAATTACAAACATAGTGCATGTACACTGAAACTTTATTGATAAAAACATTTTCGTATGAAAGTAACATATTCCAAGAGATTTTTTATAGAAAATAAAATTGATCTTTATACTTTTCTTGTGGTGTGTTCAATCTGTCACTTAGGACACCTCAAATTGAACGATACGAGAGAAGAAAATCATATTATTTTCAATTT
>NC_090746.1:103843969-103851469 GCF_036898095.1 Palaemon carinicauda | reverse complement strand
ACAGAAAATACTTACAAATAAATAAAATATACAGACAAAAATAAAATAAATCGGTTTAAGATATCTTTATCGAGTAACTCTATAAGGTATATCAGTTCAAATCCTATTAAGGCTTGCATACCAGAAAGGTATAGGAGTTTTTAAAAGCCTTTTTTTCATGCAGTCGGAAATATGTCTCACAGAGTCATATATAAAAAAAGGCAATAATCTTAATTTGAAAAAAAAAAAAAAACAATCTAATTTTTATGTTCATAAAGAGTAGATTTTTATTGCTCCCTAAGGTCTAATTCTTGTTAGTTTTATCAGAATCTATTAGAATCTATAAGAATCTATACATGAAAGTGAAGTGCAATCCTCCAGATAGTAAAATCGAAGAACGCCATTTAATTTTCATCAAAAATCCTTTGTAAATTTTAATAGCACAATTCACACACAATTCATTATTCTAACTTATTGTTTTTAAATTAACCTCAGTAACTAACGTTTGCTAAAATGTAGTAAACTCGCTCCTCTTCCCGAACTTTTAAATTATTTCCTGCTTCTGCAGTGTCTCTAAAACGTATCTAAAGAACTGAATATAGTTTAGTTTAAAGGGTTTACAGGTTACTCATGAAGGGCAGAGACAAGGGACACTGACATTGCCCTTGCTAACAAGACAATATCCCAGAGACTTCCAAGCCCCCTTCCCACCCAGGGAGGGGTAAGCAACGGCTGCTGATGACTCAGCAGGTAGCCCTATAAGATCCCCCAAACACCCAATCCTTAGATCACAAGGATGATGAGGTTGCAGACACTAAAGGAACAAATCAATTTGATTGGGACTCGAATCCCAGTCCGGCAGGACGCCAAGCAGGGACGTTTCTAATAAGCCCCCACAACCCTTATAATATATCTCTCAAACTCTATTCTCATCTTGTTTTTCCCAAACTTGACACTCACCTCGTAGAAAGAAGGATACTAATTATCTAAAAGGGGGATAATATCCTTTTATCCTTTTTTCATGTTTTCAGCTAAACTCACTAAACGATGAGAAAAGTCCTTAATACTTTTCCTACTCTAATACCTCGGGGCTTAAGTGAATCTTTCCCGCGGCTAGGTTCGTTAACCATGAAAGGAGTCCTTACAGGATAATTTTCTAGATGTGAAAATATATCTTTTGCTGTTATGTAGCTTCCCAGTGCTCAGTGGATATTGCATTTGTCATTAATCCAAATGAGGAACTTCTTACTGACACACACGCGCACACGCAAACATAAACACACATTATTATTATTATTAGTATTATTATTATTATTATTATTATTATTATTATTATTATTATTATTATCATCTATAGTAATAGTAGTAGTAGTTAGTCTGGGAGCTAGCTTAAGTTTATTTAACAATTTGAGCCCGAAAGGTTTGAGCATTGGATTCCATGCGTTTTATGGGTGTCATTACAAAGAGGCAAGTCTTAAGTGACATGGCTTGTACGGTGACTAGGGGTAGCCCCTCAAACCCCCCATCAAAATTTATTTTATTTAACAACTTGAGCCCAAACATCAAATAACATTTTATCAAGTGGCCCTTGGATAAGGATTCAAATCCCATCAGTTAAGACCAAAAATTCCTGTACGTTGATTAATTAAGACACTAATTAATTACAGCCAATTTCAGTTTTATTTAACAATTCAAGCCCAAACTATTTTCTTTCATATAATGATACTACTAGATACAGTGAAGAGAAAAATATAATACAAGACCAAAAATATTTGTACGGGGGCCATTTAAGACCCCTTATTAATTACCATGGGCATTTTTTGGTGCCAGATTGCACTTTATCTAACCAACATAGCCCATCCAAAATTTCAGTTGCATATTACTATCTACCAAGTTTAATATCATTTCAAACAAGTCAAGACACAATTTACCTGTACATCAGCTAATTAAGACGCTAATTAATTTGACCTGATTACAGTTTTATTTAACAATTTGAGCCCAAACTATATACGTATTGTGACATGTGCTTTGGTCTGCAAAACAAGCTCGTTGCTTATGCAGATGATGGTGCTCTTTTTGCATCAATTTCATCTCCTGAATATGATGTCTGATATCCCTGAGGATAGTGTTCTTGGCCCATTAATTTCCCCACTATATACTCATGACATATCGTTTGGCTTAGAAAACAAGCTCGTTGCATATGCAGATGATGTTATTCTCTTAGCATCAATTCCATCTCCTGGATGTAGATCTCTGATTGCTGAATCCCTTAGTGTCTAGCTAAAATTAGGACAGCTGCTCTTTAGCATCATGATCTCAGTATTGATAGTTTCTTTAATTCTGTATGACTTTTTTTTTTTAATTTTTGGTGTGATTCTCGACAGTAAATTTACTTTTGAGAAACACATTGGGTCTGTGTCTTCTTCAATTGCATAAATAATAGGCTTATTGAGAAAGTATTTCAAGATTGTATTTAAAGGAAATGTTAAGCCAGCAAAGCACACACTTCTTGGTTTGGCAGTTAAGTCTATGACTGGGAGTAAAAAGCTCTTAACATTATTAAATAGATTTGGTCATACATTGAATTACCACTGTATAGAAGAGTTAGAGACCTCTTTAGCTTCAACAATTATAAACCGCAAAGAGTCCTGTCCTGATGGGGCAAAGAAAAACCTAATAATGGGTGTAGCTTTTGACAACTATGATGAGCTGTGCAACACTCTGTCGGGGTCAGATACTCTACACGACACTATGGGTATACTCTATCAAGAAATAGGCGATTCCCAGCCTATTGGAGAGCATTCTCGATCCATAACAACTAACTCTTCAAAAAGGAAACTTCAGCTAGATGATCTACCATTAACCCCCTATCGAAAGAAGCCGAGAATCAGTGATTTTAGCTATAGCCTGACAGAAAGCCAAGTTCCCAGAAATGACATTGCAGATAGATTAGATTTTGCATGGATGATGTGTCACAGTATTAATCTAGAAGTACCAATGTGGGTAGGATTTAACTCACAAATTTACAAAGACAAGCTGCCCAAGCAAAAGATTCTCTACATGGCAAATCTGCGACAGCCAATAACTGGATTAGATGTAATTCAGGAAACCCTAGACATCAGTATCAGGTGTGCTGATGAAGTTGGTCAGGAGTATGCAGTGGTGACATATGATTTGAATGCAGCAAAACCTGCCCTTCAGATTCAAGAAACAGAGAAACCAAAATATAAAAGAGTATTCATCATGCCTGGAGTATTCCACCTACAGATGTCTTTCTTCAAAGCATTGGGAAAAATTGTTGATTATTCTGGTGGTCCTGAAATTCTTATAGAAACAGATGTCCTTGCTCCCGGCTCTCTTAAAGGATTTATTTCAGGAAAAAACTTCAACCGATGCAAACGGTTGCATCCTATACTTGCATTATCTTTAGAAATTTTACACTTCAGAAAGTTTTTGGATGCATATCACCAGAGGGATGACATCTCACATCTCTTACAAGAATTGACAAACAAGACAGTGGAATGGAAAGAAGTAGAGTCATCACAAGTTTTCCTTGATTGTCTGAAAAAATATCAATACTTTCGTGAAGAAACAAAATCTGGAAAGCATGGGGCAACAGCACAGTTTTGGCTTATGTATATAGATTACATGCACAATTTCCATCAACTGGACAGAGCTGTAAGGACAAATGACATCAATATGTATATAGAGGCTCTGACACCAATCATTGGATTGTTCTTTATGGTAAATCATGTCAACTATGCTAGGTGGATGAGTAAGTTCCAGCTAGACTTGATTAACATAGACCAGACACATCCTGGACTTCGAAAAATACTTGAAGGAGGGGCATTCTCTGTCAGAAGGACAGATCACAACTTTAGCAGAATCCCTGTCGACCTTACCCTCGAGCAGACAGTTAATGCAGATGCAGCATCGAGGATGACTGGCATCTCAGCTATGACAAACAACTACAGTTCTCGTTTGAGATGGGCTGTAACAAAGGCAACTAGGGCAGCTTGTGTCAGTAAAGTACAAGAAATGGTACAGATGGGTCATAAAGAAGATGTTGTGAATGATCTACAGGCATCGAGAAGAAAAAGAGATAAGGGAGATTTGGAGAAGTTAGTGCACATGATAGAAGAATGCTGTAATCCCTTGACAGTAGTACTAATGATAGCCTATACAACATCTTCACTGGTAAAGAAGCTTCATCTTCTGTAAAAGAATCTATTTTAGCAGTGAAAGTCAACGGGGAAGACCGACGTAAAACATTTGTTGAAGCCTGTATAAAACACCCCAGCAGATTTGAAGAGCCAATCAAAAGAGAACAGCTGTTAACTTTTCAAAGTGAATGTGCAAAGAACAAAAGAACTACCAACAAAAAAATATCAGAACTAAGATGCACAAGAGATCTGATGGGACGGCTGGCAGTAGTGGCTTCAAAAGATGATATTGACTTAAGGACCACATTTTCTTACCCTCTGACACCTATACCATTGTCCATGTTCTCAACTGATGGCAGTATGGCTAAAACCAACAAGAGCACATTGCTTCAGAACCTTGAGAAACGGTTGAATCACCAGGCTCCTGAGACTGTAGATGTCAGCATTGTTGATGGCAATTTTATTCTACATACATTGGTTGGACAAAAAACATCAACATATGGTAGCCTTGCAAGATTGATTTTAATGAATGTAACTGCATTGTCAAAAATAAGAATTGATATACTGTTCGACACTTATGCTGAACCATCTATCAAAGACTCTGAAAGAATGAGAAGGAATGCCACAGATAAAGGGTACCTCATCACTGGACCAGAACAACGTTGTCCCAGAAATTTGGCAGATGGACTCAAGTCCAACTCATTCAAGCAGAGCCTAGCAGAATTTTTAGCTCAGGAATGGCAGCGCCCTGAATATACCACACTGATTGGCAGTAGGATAATATATTTGGGCCATTTGTCAGAATGTCACAGCTTTCATGTATCACCAACAGGGGTAGTCATTCGAGAAGCCGTCCAGGATTTGGCTTGTAATCACCACGAGGCTGATACTAGGATATGTTTACATGCATACCATGCAGCTAGAGAAAAACAATCGAGAAATATTGCGGTCAGGGCTTCTGACACTGATATTGCTGTTATTTTGCTTTATCATGTCATAAAACACAAAATGAAAGTTTGGATGGATGTTGGAACAACTGGGAAGGACACACGGCGCTATATTGATATAACATTACTAGCAAAAGAGCTCGGTGTGGAAGTTTGTGGAGCTTTGCCAGGATTTCATGCCTTCACGGGCTCTGACTATACATCCGCCTTTGTTAGAAAAGGGAAAGTGCGTCCACTAGGACTACTTGAAAAGTCTGCTGATGTCCAGGCTGCTTTTGCAGAGATGGGAACATGTGAAAACATCTCAGTCACTGCTGAAAAGGCTCTCCAGAGATTTACGGCATGCCTCTATGGTTTTAAGGGAGATCAATGTCAGTTGAATGAATACCGCTACAAAGTCGTTGAGAGGGCATTCAGTCCTAAACCTGGCTGCAAAAATATGTTGGAAAGGTTGAGTGGTATTGATGGGTGTCTCATCCCACCTTGTGAAGCTGAGCTTTCTCAGCATATAAGAAGGTGTTCTTTTGTTGCTCGAATGTGGTCAAGTGCCAACTCAAACATGATTGAACAGGATCCATCTGAAATTGATGGTTGGATTTTGATGGAATCAAAATATGAGCCTAAGATGTTTGATGGTGATCAGATTCCAGAGAAAGTGGTGTCTGCTATGGATGATGATAGTAGTTCAGTGTCAAATGACAAAGAAATAGGTGATAGTGATAGTGAGATAGAGACTGTGTATGGTAGTGGCTTAGAAACAGATACTGATTCTGACTGTGATGACTAGAATACTTCTGATTTCTTTAATGTGAAAATATGTTTACCTATATATCCATGACTACTCTATGGTTTGATTAATGTTTATGGCTGTTGCTCTACATGCAATTATCGTTATTTAACTGTGTAAGATAAAACATGAATTAAAATGCTGTGTTAAAAAACTATGGAATGAAAAATTCAAATTGAACTGATTGTTTTTTTTCTATACACGTCTATGCGTGTATTATACTCAATATTTTATATTTTATTCAAAGCTAAGAGTGATTAGCATCATATGCTTTATTATGTTTCCCATATTGTGAACAGTAATGCGTAATATATATTTTGCCACTAACAAACGAGGCATTCTCATCAAGAGAGTAGCTCTTAAATGGCAAATGTTCAAATATATTTTGTCTTAAATTGTGTTTTCCTACTGAGTTTAACTAGTGGTAGAATCTATGAAAGAAATTACTGGGGGCTTATATTATGAAATAATACTGTAATTAAATAAAACTATTATTGTTTTAAATTTTCTGATGTACTGATAATTTATCTTTTGAGCTGTAGGAAATATTATAGTTGGAAGACAGTAGCATGCAACTCTTGGATTATGCGAGATGTTTATTAACAAAAACCACTAGTCAAACACTAGTGAGATAAGATCAAAGAATGCACTTTTATTTTGTAATTGACATATTAAGGTCTGCTTATAAGGGGTCTTAAATGTACCCTGTACAAAATTTTTTGGTCTTGTGTTGTATTTTTCCAATCACTGTTACTAGTGGTATCATTATTTGAAAGAAATTTGTTTGGGCTCAAATTGTTAAATAAAACTGTAATCAGGTCAAATTAATTAGCGTCTTAATTAGCTGATGTACAGGTAAATTGTGTCTTGACTTGTATGAAATGATATTAAACTTGGTAGATAGTAATATGCAACTGAAATTTTGGATGGGCTATGTTGGTTAGATAAAGTGCAATCTGGCACCAAAAAATGCCCATGGTAATTAATAAGGGGTCTTAAATGGCCCCCGTACAAATATTTTTGGTCTTGTATTATATTTTTCTCTTCACTGTATCTAGTAGTATCATTATATGAAAGAAAATAGTTTGGGCTTGAATTGTTAAATAAAACTGAAATTGGCTGTAATTAATTAGTGTCTTAATTAATCAACGTACAGGAATTTTTGGTCTTAACTGATGGGATTTGAATCCTTATCCAAGGGCCACTTGATAAAATGTTATTTGATGTTTGGGCTCAAGTTGTTAAATAAAATAAATTTTGATGGGGGGTTTGAGGGGCTACCCCTAGTCACCGTACAAGCCATGTCACTTAAGACTTGCCTCTTTGTAATGACACCCATAAAACGCATGGAATCCAATGCTCAAACCTTTCGGGCTCAAATTGTTAAATAAACTTAAGCTAGCTCCCGGTTTAAGTAGTAGTATTCATAATAATAATAATAATAATAATAATAATAATAATAATAATAATAATAGTAATAATAATAATAATAGTATTATTATTATTATTATTATTATTATTATTATTATTATTATTATTATTAGTAGTAGTAGTAGTAGTAGTAGTAGTAGTAGTAGTAGTAGTAGTAGTAGTAGTAGTAGTAGTAGTAGTAGTAGTAGTAGTA
>NC_090746.1:103813969-103818969 GCF_036898095.1 Palaemon carinicauda | reverse complement strand
TCATTAACGCCTGCTGAGCAAAGGTCGATTCTCGCTTCTGTTTTAGATGAAGACTGGACACGAACATTGCGATATGGGCTCTCTTTTCCGGCTGATGCAGATCTTGAAACAATACTTAATGCCATGGAAAGTCACTTACGAGGTCAACGGAATGTAATCGTCGACAGGAAAGAATTTTACCTCAGAAAACAAGAAACTGGTGAGAGTTTCGACGATTTCCTTTGTGGTATCCGGGAAATTGCAGCATTCTGCGATTTTTGTTCATCGTGTATGGACAATAGATTGAGAGACCGTATTGTTGTTGGCACTCGTGATGAACAAGCTCTAAAACGTATGCTAGAAGAGAAGGACCTGAATCTGCAGAAGGCTGTAGATATTTGTCGAGCTTCTGAGAGTGCTAATGAGAATAGCGCTACAATACGAGGAATGATCCCAGACAATATATCAAAAGTTTCACGGTACAAAAGGGACTACAAGAAAGCACCCAACAGTTTATATAAAAAGGAAAGATGCTTCAGATGTGGGAGAGATAGACATTCTGACATGAATGTTTGTAAGGCAAGGGACAAAAAGTGTTCCCAATGCGGAAAGATTGGACATTTTGCTGCTGTTTGTAGGTCAACAGGGAAGGAAACTTCTTCTTTGCTGAAAAAGAGTAAAGATTCAAAGCTAAAATCAACTGGTAGTAAACTTAACAGGGATGTACATAGGATCGTAAGTGATGTGTATGTTAACAGTGCCATTTCTCAAGCAACCCCGAAAGTTCAGATTCACATTACTCATCCTGCAGGGAACTCGTCTATACTATGGACACCGGATTCGGGAGCAGAAGCTACAGTCATGGGGCTCAATGTAGCGAGATCTCTTGGCATATATCCCTATATGCTCGAACCTTCTAAAATTGGAAAGCTTTGTTCTGCTGGTTACCAGACCCTTAATTGTGTAGGAGCTTTCACTTCACACCTTTCGCTTGGTGATCGACAAACTAAAGCTGAAATAACTGTGGTTAAAGAGGTAAAGGGAGCTTTATTGAGCTGGTTTGATTCTATTGCTTTAGGAATTCTACCGGAGGATTTTCCAGCTCAAATTAATTCTCTTCCCGTACGATTGTCTGTAAATCCAGATGAAGAAAAGCGCTTAAAGGACTACAAAGAGAACGAAGACTCTACTTGTAGGGAAGTTCATTCTCCTGTTGCACTTCCAAGGTGGCCTTATGAACGTGATCCAACTGAAGAAGAAAGGGCAGAGCATGCTGCAGCTTTGGTATCCGCATTTCCTCGGGTATTTGGTGCCACAAAAATATTGAGGGAGATGCATGGAGGTCCTATGCATATAAAGTTGTCCGAAAATGCAAGACCATTTGCTGTGACAGCCCCGCGCACTATACCATACAGCTGGAGGTCTGAAATAAAGGATCAGCTTGATGAACTTTTGGAGAAGGATGTTATCTGTAAGGTTGAGCATCCAACAGAATGGTGTCATCCTATAGTGCCTGTTGCTAAAAAGACAAATGGAGTAAGATTGTGTGTTGATCTCACTAAGCTTAATAGGTATGTATGTAGACCCACTTATCCTGTACGATCACCACATGATGCAGTAGCTTCGATAAGCACCGGAGCAATGTGGTTCTCTACGCTAGATGCAAAAATGGGATATTTCCAAATCAAAATTGCAGAAGAAGACCAGGATCTCACATGTTTTATCACCCCATGGGGTCGCTATAAATTCAAGAGAGCAGTAATGGGACTTATTTCTTCAGGAGATGAATACAATCGAAGAGGAGACCAAGCTCTTGGTGATATACCACAAACTGTGAAGATAGTTGATGATATTCTTGCGTATGATTATTCGTATAAGGATCACCTAGCCCATATTATTTCTATCTTGCAAAGATGTGATGAATATGGGATAACTCTTAATGATCAGAAAATTTGCTTTGCAAAACGTGTTGTTGATTTTTGTGGATATAAAATCTCAAGTCATGGCTACACAGTTGATTCTCGCAAAGTAATGGCTATTGCAGACTTTCCTGTGCCACAAAATATAACAGATCTTCGATCTTTTATGGGACTTGTGAATCAGCTTGGAATTTTTTCTTCAGTGATTGCACGTGAAGCACAACCACTCAGAGATTTACTGAAGCAGCGTAATGAATGGTGTTGGACTGCACAACATGATTTGTCATTTAAGAGAGTGAAGGAAGCACTTACTGCACCCCCTGTACTTGCACATTTTGATGCAACTTTGCCAACCATGTTGCAGACAGATGCGTCACGACTGCATGGTCTTGGGTTTGCTTTACTTCAAAAGCATGGAACGGACTGGAAACTAACGCAATGTGGCTCAAGATTCCTTTCAGATGTTGAAACAAGATATTCTGTAATAGAGCTGGAAATGACAGCCGTATTATGGTCAATAAAGAAATGTCATACTTACTTGGCTGGATTACCTCATTTTGATGTTGTGATAGATCATAGACCATTGATACCAATTCTTAACAGTAAATCACTTGGTGAAATTGAAAACCCAAGACTTCAACGCATGGGAGAGAAACTAAGTAATTTTAGTTTTACTGTTCACTGGCAGAAAGGAAGTGCTCATTGTATTCCGGATGCTTTATCACGTGCACCAGTTCAGGATCCTACAGAAAAAAATTGTTTGAAAGACGATGGATCCACTGATCCTTTGCATGTTGCAATGGTGAATGCCCTCGACATGCATGAAGATGGCGTACTTCTAACACCTCTGAAGGACAAAACACTGGAAAAGATACGTGCTGCTGCTGAACAGGATGCAGAATACAATTCTCTTCGGGAGATTATAATGAAAGGTTTTCCTGAACACTGCCATAATTTGGAAGTAGAACTCAGACCTTTCTGGAATATACGTGATATGCTTGCTGTAGATGATGACCTAATTGTTTATGGAGCAAGACTTCTTATACCCAGGAGACTTCGACGTGAAACCCTTGAATGTCTTCATGATGGTCATCAGGGAATTGACCGCACTAAAAGGAGGGCGCGGCAAACTGTTTATTGGCCTAAAATTGACAGAGATATTGAGAATATAGTTTCTTCGTGTATCAAATGCCGTTCTCTTCTACCAAATCAAAGGAACGAACCTTTATGGCAAGAAGAAGATCAACCAAGTAGAGTTTTTTAATCTGTATCTGCAGATTATTTTCATGCCATGGGTCGAACTTATCTTGTTTATGTTGATAGGTTGTCTGGGTGGCCTTGTATATCTTCCTGCCAGGGTATAGCTTCTGCAGCTAATCTAATCCGATCATTGAGGGCTATATTTTCAGATACTGGTGTTCCTGTGTTGTTGAAGACTGATGGAGGACCACAGTTTGCTGCATCAGCTTTGAGACGTTTTTTATCTCGTTGGGGAGTAGAACATCGCATTACTTCGCCATATAATCCGAAGACAAATGGACATGCAGAAGCATCTGTGAAAATTATCAAGAAGCTGATAATGACTACTACTAAGAATGGGAATCTGGATGCAGATGAATTCGCCCGTGGAATGTTAGAGCTTAGGAACACACCTCGTGCTGATGGCAGATCACCAGCCCAAGTTTTATTTGGTCATCCCCTCAGGTCTTTTATTCCAACACATCGTCGCTCATTTGCCAAAGAGTGGCAAAGGAAGGCAGAGGAATGTGATGTTAAGGCAGAGTATTTGCGAAGTCAGGTGAAGCAACGGTACGACAGTACTGCCAGACCCCTTTCTCATTTGAAAATGGGTAGTTATGTTGATGTTCAAGATCACAACACAAAACTTTGGAATCGTCCAGGTGTTGTTGTTGGCATTGGAGCCAGGCGAGATTATCTTATAAAGTTGGGCAGTGGACGTATTCTGTGGAGAAACCGGAAGTTCCTGAGACCACATCGACCTTTTCTACCAATATATGGATCAAGCATTGATGCAACTAATACTCCCAATAAACCAAAGGATGAGGAGAGGTCGCAAGATAATTCTACTGCTGAGGTTATTGAACAATCAGTTTCGCCTACACCAGCTCCACGTCGTAGTTTGCGGCATAAGAAAGAACCTGATCGTCTACAAGTAAAATGGAACAAAAATACATATGAATAAGAAGGATCTTCAGACGCTAGGAGTTATATATTACCCTAGACGTCTTAGGGGGAGGTGTGTGATATACCTCCAAATGTCTGTATTTATTTTGTTTACTAGTTATGTAATGGGTTGTTCGGAAATTATATTGTAATGGTAGTTGGTGTCTAATGTAAATAAACAAGTGAGAGTTTTGTAAATACCTTTCTTCTGTATGTATGTAACAAATATTGTTAGTCTCTGTTTAGCCGTCAATTTGTATAGTAACCTCTTATTAAAGAGACCTATCATTGTTCGTGTTTCTTTGCCAGCCTACAAGAGATTAAACAGGGTTGTAGCTTAACAAGTAATAATAATAATAATAATAATAATAATAATATCAGAATGAATATGTAATGTTACAAGGTAAATTCTAACATTATAGAGATTGGTTTGGTGATAATTACTACAGTAAACTGAAAAGAAGAATTGTAATAATGTATTCCGGTCAATGGTTAATTGTAAAGAATTTAAAGGCAAGGTCTATGATGAATTCTGTTGTTCATAATAGGATTTATGTACCATCAATATATAAACCCAACATAAGACCAAATGACAAGACAACATCAAAATTTGTCAATATAAGAGCGTAGGTTCTATCCGCAGTTAGCCCACCCCTTGAAAGATATCACTTAAAAATCTTGCAGTTCGACTGCCTTAATAAAAGTTACGTTTTAAACGTTTAAAGGCCACTCATGAATGGCAGAGGCAACGGACAGTAACAGATGCGATTGGTCATATATCCATATGATCAGCACCCAAGTCCCATCTCCACCCATTCTAGGACCAGGGAAGGCCTGGTAATGGCTGCTGATGACTCAGCGGGTAGACCTGTAGGCTCCCCCAAACTCACTACACGAAGCTATCGAACTTGACTGAGA
>NC_090746.1:103801469-103808969 GCF_036898095.1 Palaemon carinicauda | reverse complement strand
TAAGCAGTCTCGGATACTCATGAAAACAAATGACTTTAGAGCCAGTTATACTATATAGCTTAATCGTTCATGTATTCTGCTCCATCTCCCGTAAATAAAATATAATTTCTTGTCTGCCCTTACAACTCTCTAGTGGTAGCTTCATATCTAAGGCCGCTGTTATCCCATTAAATTCAAAGATCCCAAATATTAATTTTTTACCAGGCACGAACTCTTCCCTTCGCATTCTGTATCCCAAAAACACCTTCATATAAAGACAAATCAGGGATGCTGATTTCATGGTTATCGTCACTAGCAAGTTTCAATTTTCACATTAATGTTCAAGAAAAATTACAAAGTTTAATCTTTCAACTTTAATTGCCGTTAAAAAAGTTGATAAATAATCTTATTCAATATTACAAAAAGCCACAGGGACGCAAAATTTTTTTTTTTCGAAAATTTGGCTCTACTTTTTCCTGAACAGCACGCAAGCATTTCTTATTTAAAATTTTGGTACAGGGAAACTTGAATGTTTCTATGATTATTAGCCCATTGTACTCTACTATATCACAGGCTTCTAATGGGATAACTAACGTTAAGAAATATATCAAATTTCATTGTATTGCAATTCTAATATGTCCAAGCCATACAATTGTCATTAGCAACAAAACCTAGTGTATATAATACGAACAAACTAAAAAAAGAAGCTACAGTTTCAAATTACCGACTAACAATGTTTATGAATTCTTCAGTTGTTTCTGTACAAGTTTGCTTTTATGTGCTATAAAATCTTTCAACCAACACCCTCTTTAAATTCACCCTGTACCCTGTATTCGAGAGCCAAAATATTTACAATGAAACAAAGCTCATTACGTTCAACCGATCTCAAACAGTAAAGTCTAACCAATCACCGTAGCGGTCAAAGGCTAACCAATCTCAAACAGTCAAGGGCTAACCAATTTCAAGCAGTCGAATGCTAACCAATCTCAAACTCTAACCAGTGTCAAGCAATCAAGGGCAAACCAATCTCGAAGTAGGCTAAAGGCCCTTCCACAGAGGCTTCTGCAGCACCGGTACTCTTTGCCCATAATTCTATCGTTTTGAAAGTTACTAGATCAAACTGCACAAGGCAGACAGTACTCGCACGTAGGCGAACGTATGACTAGTTAAAGTGTCCAGTCATTTTCACAGTCAACCTCTATAACGGGCATGGACACTTCAAAAACAGTTTGCCCATCGTTTCCTTGGCAATAACAACCTACACCCACGGACGTCACCCCTACAACAAAAATGGGAACAGTGTCCGCCCGCCGTGCATTTAGCCCTCTTGTGTTACGGCTTCAATCAATCTCTCTCAACAGTAACTACCAAAATTAGGTTTCGGCTGGCACATTACTGCTCAACAGTAACAGTATTAGTAACTTCACTGAATGAACATTAAATACCTATTTAAAGTATATCCAATTGTACTACTACATCATACTTATGTTTTATGTACACTAAATTATTTTCCCAGTTGCCGTATTTAAGCTAAGTTATATTGTAGGTTAACATTTCTTTGCACTACAATATTGGCAGAAAAGTTTCACAACAGCTTTCCAAGAGAATTTTTTTCAGTTAGTGAATCATTCATTGAAAATTACTTATCAATTTGCATCTTGGGTTGACTAAGGCTAAAATTATATTCTTCACTTATAATGATTACAAGGTTAGTTTCCATGAAGATGCCAACGTTCTACTTCCATATACATTTATTCATACCCGTTTTGAAATGTCACCATCCGGTTTGTTAGTACAAAGCCAAGTCACTTTTAAAATAGTTTTGGTTGAGAAAAATGACTTCATTTGGCTAACAATTTTAAACCCTTAAACCAATAAGGTACCAATAAATTTCTCAAGTTGAATATCAGTAACAAAGATCTAGAAATTAGGAAAACCACGATATAGATTAAAATTTGTTAAAGAGATTATATAATTTAACCTGGATAAAAAAAATTTGTTCAAACAATCATTTACATGAACCGAATCTGTTACAGTCTGACAAATGCTTAATAAGCATCATATTCCACAGAAGTATTTACTAAATACAGAAATTAAGATGTTCAATGCTTAACATTGGATTTTATCTGCCAAAATGAAACGAACATGAAAAATTCAGTAATCTTTCTTAAAATAACTTTAATTTTAGTAGTCATAATTCCAAAGTAAGCAAATCGAATTCACTTAGTAACAAACTTACCAGCAACCTATTTACCGGATTGTTTGACAATTAAGAGTTTAGTTTGATAATCTCCCAGTAAACATTGCATTTTCAAAAATAGCAAACGGCATCTTTATCCAAGTAGGCAATATACTGATAATCTAAGCAGGATTTACAGTTATAATCTTCAAGTATTCAGTTATAATTTTTGAAGTATTCACAGATCTTTCCAGGATTTCTACAACAGCTCGAACCAACCCGTCATGGGTAGAAATTAAAGATGCTCTTCTAATTTAGTCCTTGTACCATTTTTTCATTAAGTTGTGCCAACCAGTCTGAAAAGTAGCCATTATCAGAAAAGTAACTTGTGAAAGTTAAAGTACCCCTACATAATTTCTATCCAAAGCCTGTAATATAGAGTAAAAGGTTGTAACTTTGAAGTAAACAAGTAGTACCACTAGAGAGTTACCTACAGACAAACATCCATACACTTGAAGCTTACAACTTTATCATCAATCTTATATCAATATATAAATATTAAATTTAAAAAGCAAAGAACACTAGATAAGTGATAAACAAGGTAACTAAGCTGCAGAACCTAAATGACTTAAAGCTTACATTATCAATACTAAAATATGGAATAAAAGAATATAAACAGCAAAAAAAGGTTAAGACTTTCAATTTGTGATTAACAGGCTTTAAGTTATCTGCAGAACCTAAATATACAAATACAAGGTTAAACACTCGCCGAATTTAGACTAGAAGTGATATAAAGCAAGCCTCTATATAACGCACGGTAGACAAAGTCTACCGTGCGCTATAGGGAACGTCCTCCCCTAATTGGGGGCGCCGCCCCCAATCGGGGAGGACTAGCTTGCTTTAGATTGAATTTAAAGAATTAAAAGTACCAAATAATGCTCACCTTTTAGTTCAGACTGAAAAATACTCAACCCAGATTCCAGCGTTGTCAGCAGTCAGTCTGTATGTGGCGATACTTATATCTGTATGCGAGGAAAAGACATGCAGTGAACACCAGCTTCTAAAGATTACTATCCAGATAAGTTTGAAACGCACAGGATCAGAGGGTCAGTTTTCCTGTAAGTACAAATAAAAAATTTTATTTAAAATATTCTGTATACAGAAATAACTAAACCAGTATGTTATATGTGGATTTAGAAACATTCAAAAGTATATAAAAATAATTCATAAACCTGTGCGTTGAGACGCCAGTACTTGAAAATACATCTATGCACAGAAATACCTTGCATACGTTATATCAACGGATCTCCAAAAAATACTAAATAAATCACTGTTTAAGAAACTTCCAATACTGACAGTCACCTTAGCGCATTTTATTTACATACCATCTGCATACATCTGGAGATTTATCGTATAACCGGCTACCACCAACCACCCGACTGTTCGCTGTGAGGCAAGACAGCTAGAGAAAGCTTTTGCTATGCCAAGCCAAGGACTCTAAACAGAGAAAGGAAGGACCTATAACAATGTAATTACCGCTTCCTTGGTCCATTTACGCAATTTACTTTTGTACATATATATATAATATATATATATATATATATATATATATACATATATATATATATATATATGTACACAGTATATATATATATATATATATATACAGTATATATAATAAAGACATTCATAATTATTATATTAGTTACCACAACGTGATTGATAAATCATCATTTATATCTATTGTACATACATTAGCTATTCATATTTAGTGTGATTATAGTCAATATCAAAGCAAATTGCTTGCAATACTAATCCAATGCTAATCTAATGCTAATGATAGACTCTGTATCATGGTCTTCCACTGTCTTGGGGTAAAGTTCTCATGCTTGAGGGTGCACTCGGGCACACTATTCCATCTTATTTCTCTTCCTGTTATAGTTTTTAAGATATTTTATTTTAATCGTTCATTACTTCTTTTGCAGTTTAAATTTCCCTTTCTCACTGGACTATTTTTCCTTGTTGGAATCCTTGGGCTTATAGCATCCTACTTCTCCAACTATAATAATAATAATAATAATAATAATAATAATAATAATAATAATAATAATAATAATAATTATCATCATCATCATCATCATCATCATCATCATCATCATCATCATCATCATCATTATTATTATTATTATTATTATTAAGATAATAATAATAATAATAATAATAATAATAATAATAATAATAATAATAATAATCATGAAATATTTATTCATTTCAACTGTTGTGTAGGCCGCATGATTAATTAATACTCGCCCTCATTGTTTGCTAGGAAAGTAATAATTAATTAAGTAGGCTAATTAATTAGTAGAACTTCTACTGCCACGTGCCATTACATCATAGTATGTGCCATAATATGTACACAGGCCTTGGAATGTAATTAAGAAGTTTCTAATTACTGTACATGCCACCTGCCATTGTGGAACCAAGTAATGTCTTCGTCTGTGTCAAAGCCCTTGACTGTTTATGTTTGTGAGTGTGTTCGTGTATGTGATTAATAACAAACTCTGTTGATAAGCTCTAGCTTGATCCGTGCCTGTTTATTTTAATTGTTCATTACTTCCTTTGTAGTTTATTTCTTTATTTCCTTTCCTCATTGGGCTATTTTTCCTTGTTGGAGACCTTGCGCTTATAGCATCCTGCTTTTCCAACAAGAGTTGTAGCTTGGCGTATAATAATAATAATAATAATAATAATAATAATAATAATAATAATAATAATAATAAATACATACTTACATGCATACAAATTAATAAGACTAACATATACAATGGGGTGACGTTGTTTACACAAGATTCGAGACAATATATTTTACTGCGACCCCCCTTATACTGCTGTATTCTAAGTCAGCCGTCATTAACATACAGGTGGCCGCCATCATACATATACCCCGAAAATAATTCACAAATAATAATAACCATAATTTTATTTCCAAACATATTATGCAAGATTAACTTGATGAGAATAAAAAAAAGGACAAAGGAACGTTCATGCTTAGAACCACCACTTTACAAAATAAACAAAGAAAAGTAATTAAGTGGAGCTTTCACCTGTTTCTCTTGGGACCAACCAGACCTCCGGAAGAGGGTAAAAGTGTCTTTATAGACCTAAAAATGAAGGACACAGCATAGAGAGGGGGATTAAAGGACGCCAAGATGGAATAATGGCAGAGCTTATTGTACCCTTAGGATTAGTACCTTGGAGGGATGAGGAATATGGTTAGTTTGTTGGTAATGAAAACACCTAGAGGTAAGATGCATTAGTAAATTTGATGTTAGGGATAACGAGGAGTTGGGAGTGGAATGTTTAGGAAAGGAAAAGTGGACATATCTTATGTCTATTCTACGATATTTAACGTTCTTGCTTCAGCATATTGAGGTCCTTCCATGCCAACATCTCTCCTTCCCATGCGCTGGAAACTGTTATGAAAAGACTTTGATGGCAAAGTTTTAATGGAAAAGATATGTGTTGCATTACGCTACGTCTATTTTAGATTATACACTGAATATACATACACCGACTGAATAGAAATGGTGCATACATCATTAAATAGAATAACAATGTATGACAGTGAAACAATCTCTAACACATTTAGTAGATTTGAGAACAGAGCCCTCAGAAGAATAATGGGAGTTAATTGTCAGGACAGGATTAGAAAATGAAACTATAAGAGAGATTACTAGAGGGCCATATGTGCATGAGATCATGGTGAGGGGCAGATGGAAATGATTTGGGCATGCTCTTCGTACACCCCCAAGAGACTAGTTCATCAAGCGTTTAACTGGGCTCCACAAGGCCCTAGAAGAGTTGGCTGAGGACTATGAAGCATGAAATGGGAGATGATGAGTGGAGAAGTATTGAATTAAAAGCTCAAGATAGAGACGACGGGCAAAATCTAAACAGAGCCCTTTGCGTCAATAGGTGAAGGAGATGATATATATATATATATATATATATATGTATATATATATATATATATGTGTGTGTGTGTGTGTTTGTGTGTGCTTATTTTCAACACCAATTTCAAAATTAGACGAAGGTAAACACCAAGATTCCGAAGAGATTTAATTTCCCACAACGTTACAAAACTCAGCTCTGTGAATGAAGCAGCTGGATTAGGCCAGACAGACTTAATGAACCTAATCAGAGAGAGTGGAAGAGAAGTTCCACGATGCTCAAGGGATGGGAACCAAAGTTAACTACAAATCTCGAAAGGAATGGTAGTGGTTCTCTTTTTTCTTATTTTTTTTTTATTTACCCCAACTTCCTCTGAGATACTGTAAAGATCTTGCTTTGAGGTTATTTCAACCACATGTTGCTGTTTGTAAATTATATTTCTATAAGATCTCTTCTTGTGGGTATTTTTCTTACCAGAGATTCTTCTGAGATACTGCAAAGATTTTTCTTTTGGGTCGTTGGTTATGTCAATCGCATGTAACCGTTTCTAACTTATGTTTCTACAAAATTTCTCCTTGAGGGTATTTTTCTACAAGAGCTTCCTGTGAGATACTGTAGAAGTCTTATTATGACGTAGGTTTATTTCAATCGTACGTAGCTGTTTGTAAATTATATTTCTACAAGATCTTTTCTAGGTACTTTTTTACTCGAGCTTCCTCTGAGATACTGTAAAGATCTTGCTTTGACGTAGGTTTATTTTAATTGTATGTTGCTGTTTGTAAATTACATTTCTATACGATCTGTTTTAATGGGCATTTTTTTCCACAGCTTCTCTCTGAGATACTATAAAGATCTTGTTTTGACGTCGGTTATTTCAATCATACCAAAAGTAACAGTGAGAAAAGTAAAAAAGTATTAAAAAGCATAAACGGGACCAAAGAAGCAGGATAAGATGGCCTGACATTTGATTTCATAATAGATGGAAGACATTACATAATAATAAAACTCGCTGAATTTTACACATTATGTAGGCAAGAATGATTTATACTTACAGCTTGGAGGAACTTTATCATTATATTAATTTACAAAATAAGACACACAAAAGACCTGAAAAATTACCTTCTAATAAGTTTACTCTCAGTTACATATAAAATATTTACAAGATAATATTAGGCCGAACAGAAAGACAGAGAGCAGGCAGGCTTTATGACTGGCATTCAACAACTGACCATATCTATGTAATTAACCGAGCTAATGGAAAAATTAACATAGCATGACAAACCACTATGTATGGCTTTTATAGACAATGAGAAAGCTTTTGGTTCTATCAAAATTTCAGCAGTAATGAAAGCCCTTCAAAGACAAGGAATAGATAAATCTTATGTTCGAAC
>NC_090746.1:103792214-103794714 GCF_036898095.1 Palaemon carinicauda | reverse complement strand
TATATACTGTATATATATATATATATATATATATATATATATATATATAAATATATATATATATATATATATATATATATATATATATATATATATATATATATGTGTGTGTGTGTGTTTATATACATACATATATATATATATATATATATATATATATATATATATATATAAATATATATATATATATATATATATATATATATATATATATATATTATATATGTATATATGTGTATATATATATATATATATATATATATATATATATATATATATATAATATATATATATACGTTGTCTGCATTTTCATTAAACATTATCCTAGTTTTTCTCATATTCATTTTCAGTCCTACATTTCTGCTTTCTCTATTTAAATTTTTCATCTTCTTTTGTCATTCCTTCCATGATTCACAATAGAGAACTTGTTATCTGCAAATCCTAAGTTGTTAAGGTATTTTCCATTAATGTTAATTCCTTCATTTTCCCAATTCAAATTTTTCAAGACTATCTAGGCTTGCTATGAATTATTTAAGAGAAATGAGGTCTCCCTGTCTAATTCCTTTCTCAATCGGAACCTTTTTTTTACCTTCTTTAAATAGTTTTTGGGGTTGCTATACTTCCCGTATAGATATCTTTAAGTGCTTAACATAAGATTATCTATTCCTTGTCTCTGAAGGGCTTTCATTACTGCTGAAATTTTGATAGAACCAAAAGCTTTCTCAATGTCTATAAAGGCCATACATAGTGGTTTGTCATGCTATGTTAATTTTTCCATTAGCTGGTTAATTACATGGATATGGTCAGTTGTTGTATCCCCACTTACAAAGCCTGCCTGCTCTCTCTCTCTCTCTCTCTCTCTCTCTCTCTCTCTCTCTCTCTCTCTCTCTCTCTCTCTCTCTCTCTCGTAAATGTTTTATATGTTACTAAGAGTAAACTTATTAGCGGTAATTTTTCAGGTCTTGTGTGCGTTTTTTTTTTTTTTTAAATTGGTATAATCATAAAGTTTCTCCAAGCTATAAGTATATTGCATGCGTGCAGACATTTTGCGTAAAGTTCACCAAGTTTTATTACTACGAAGTATCTTCCATCTACTATTAAATCAAATGTTAGGCCATCTTATTCTGCTGTTTTGCCTCCGTTTATGCTTTTTAATACTTCTTTACTTTTCCCATTGTTAATTTTGGTATGATTGAAATAACCGACGTCAAAACAAGATGTTTATTGTATCTCAGAGGAAGCTCTGGAAAAAATACCCATTAAAATAGATCGTATAGAAATGTAATTTACTAACAGCAACATACAATTAAAATAAACCTACGTCAAAGCAAGATCTCCACAGTATCTCAGAGGAAGCTCGGGTAAAAAAGTACCTACAAGAAAAGATCTTGTAGAAATATAATTTACAAACAGCTACGTACGATTGAAATAAAGCTACGTCATAATAAGACTTCTACAGTATCTCACAGGAAGCTCTTGTAAATAAATACCCTCAAGGAGAAATTTTGTAGAAACATAAGTTACAAACGGTTACATGCGCTTGAAATAACCGACGACCCCCCCAAAAAAATCTTTGCAGTATCTCAGAAGAATCTCTGGTAAGAAAAATACCCACAAGAAGAGATCTTACAGAAATATAATTCACAAACAGCAACACATGGTTGAAATAACCTCAAAGCAAGATCTTTACAGTATCTCAGAGGAAGCTGTGGTAAATAAAAATTGTTAAAAAGAAAGAAAACCACTACCATTCCTTTCGAGATTTGTAGATAACTTTGGTTCGCATCCCTTGAGCATCGTGGAAACTCTCTTCCACTCTCTCTGATTAGGTTCATTAAGTCTGTCTGGCCTAATCCAGCTGCTTCATTCACAGAACCGAGTTTTGTAACGTTGTGGGAAATTAAATCTCTTCGGAATATTGTTGGTGTTTACCTTCTTCGTCTAATTTTGAAATTGATGTTGAAAATAAGCACACACAAACACACTCACACACACACACACACACACACACACACATATATATATATATATATATATATATATATATATATATATATATATATATATATATATATATATATATATATATATATATATATGCATATATATATATATATATATATATCATCTACTCCTTCACCTATTGACGCAAAGGGCTCTGTTTAGATTTTGCCCGTCGTCTCTATCTTGAGCTTTTAATTCAATACTTCTCCACTCATCATCTCCCATTTCATGCTTCATAGTCCTCAGCCAACTCTTCTAGGGCCTTGTGGAGCCCAGTTAAACGCTTGATGAACTAGTCTCTTGGGGTGTACGAAGAGCATGCCCAAATCATCTCCATCTGCCCTTCACCATGATCTCATGCACATATGGCCCTCTAGTAATCTCTCTTATAGTTTCATTTTCTAATCCTGTCCTGCCAATTAACTCCCATTATTCTTCTGAGGGCTCTGTTCTCAAATCTACTAAATGTGTTGGAGATTGTTTCACTGTCATACAT
>NC_090746.1:103784714-103787214 GCF_036898095.1 Palaemon carinicauda | reverse complement strand
ATCAAAACTCTATTTTAAAAGTGACTTGGCTTTGTACTAACAAACCGGATGGTGACTTTTCAAAACTGGTATGAATAAATGTATATGGAAGCAGAACGCTGGCATCTCCACGGAATCTTCCCTTTTAATCATTTTGTGAGGAATATAATTTTAGCCTTAGTCAACCCAAGATGCAAATTGAAAAATAATTTTCAATGAAAGATTCACAGATTGAAAAAAAAATTCTCTTGGAAAGCTGTTGTGAAACTTTTCTGCCAATATTATAGTGGAAAGAAATTTTTCCCTACAATATAGCGTAGCTTAAATACGGCAACTGGGAAAATAATTTAGTGTACATAAAACATAAGTATGATACAGTAGTACTAATGAATATACTTTAACTAGGTATTTAATGTTCATTCAGTGAAGTTACTGATACTGTTACTGATACTGTTACTGTTAAGCAGTAATGTGCCAGCCGAAACCTAATTTTGGTAGTTACTGTTGAGAGATTGATTGAAGCCGTAACACAAAGGGCTAAATGCACGGCGGGCAGATATTGTTCCATTTTTGTTGTAGGGGTGACGTCCGTGGGTGTAGGTTGTTATTGCTAAGGAAACGATGGGCAAACTGTTGAAGTGTCCATACCCATTATAGAGGCAGACTGTCTGAAAATGACTGGACACACTTCCCTGTCATACGTACCCCTACGTGCGAGTACTGTCTGCCTTGTGCAGTTTGATCTTTTAACTTTCAAAACTATAGAATTACGGGAAAATAGTGCCTGCGCTGCATAATCTCCTGTGATTGTATGACACTGGTTAGTGTTTAAGATTGGTTAGCCTTCGACTGCTTGGAATTGGTTAACCCTTGACCGCAACGGTGATTGGTTAGACTTTACTGTTTGGGATCGGTTAAACGTAATGAGCTTTGTTTCATTGGAAATATTTTGGCTCTCAAATACAGGGTACAGGGTGAATTTCAAGAGGGTGTTGGTTCAAGGATTTTATAGCTCATAAAAGCATACTTGTACAGAAAACAACTGAAAAAATCATCAACATTGTTAGTCGGTAATTTGAAACTGTAGCTTCTTCTTTTTTTTTTAGTTTGTTCGTATTATATTCACTAGGGTTTGTAGGTGATGAGATTTGTAGGGCTGGGACGTATAAGAATGGCAATACAATGAAATTTGATTTATTTCTTGACTTTAGTTTTCCCATTAGTAGCCTGTGATATAGTTGAGTACAATGGGCTAATAATCATAAAAGCATTAAAGTTTCCCTGTACCAAAATTTTAATTAAGAATGGCTGCTGATGATTCAACAGGTAAATCTATATGCTCCACCCAAACCCTCAATCTGAACTCACAGGTATGGTGAGGTTGCAGACACTTCAAGAAACAGCACGTTCAGGAAAATGTAGAGCCACATTTTCGAGAAAATTATATTTTGCGTCCCTGTGGCTTTGTTTTGTAATATTGAATAAGATTTATCAAATATTTTAACGGCAATTGAAAGATTAAACTTTGTAATTTTTCTTGAACATTATGAAAAATTAAACTTGCCAGTGAAGATTACTATGAAATCATCTTTCTTGAATTGTCTTTATATGAAGGTGGTTTTGGGATACAGAACGCGAAAGGAATAGTTCGTGTCTGGTAACAAAGTAAATTTTTTTGATCATTGAATTTGATGGGATAACAGCGGGCTTAGATTTGAAGCAACCACTATAGAGAGTTGTAAGGGCAGACAAAGTATATTTCAGCCACGGGAGATGGAGCAGAATACATGAACTATTAAGCTATATAGTTTAACTGGCTCTAAAGTTATTTGTTTTCATGAGTATCCGAGACTGCTTAGCTTCTAAGAGTAGACTTAGTAATTCGATCATACAGTCAAGATACTTTACATGTTTTTAGAAGCTTATGAATAATATATAATGAAGTACAATTTCCATTTATACAATTGCCCCCAAAACCAAAACTTCCTAATTGTTATTTGCTGTAAATGAATATTAAAGTCAACCCTCGAAAATTAAATTTAATTCGTCAATTAGACCAGAACAGAGTTAATTGGAGTTGTTTGTTTCATTCGTTAGCTTTACTTTCAGCACGTATTTCGCAAGGGAAAAAAATCCGCATCAAACTACTTCCTGGAGCAATTATCCTTCCACAGGCAATGCACTTGTCAAGACAGGGAAATGACATCCTGAAATGAAATTGACCATTAAACCAGGGTCGTGGTGGCCGATGACTGGTGAATGCCAGACTGGGTTTCGAGTCCCACTCAAACTCCTGAGTTCTTTTAGTCGCTGCAACCTCACCATCCTTATGAGCTAAGGATTGGGTGTTTGGGGGAGCTTTCAGGTCTATCTGCTGAGTCATCTACATCCATTGCCTGGCTCTCCTTGGTCTTAGCTTGGGTGGAGAGTGAGCTTGGGCACTGATCGATTATATGTATATATGGTCATTCTGTAGGACATTGTCCTATGGATCTAGCTTCTAATTCATCAGCAGCTATTA
>NC_090746.1:103774714-103779714 GCF_036898095.1 Palaemon carinicauda | reverse complement strand
AGGATTTACCTTGTAACATTACATATTCATTCTGATATTATTATTATTATTATTATTATTATTATTATTATTATTATTATTATTATTATTATTATTATTATTATTATTATTATTATTATTATTATTATTATTACTTGCTAAGCTACAACCATAGTTGGAAAAGCAGGATACTATAAGCCCAAGGGCTCAAACAGGGAATTAGCTAAGTGAGGAAAGGAAACAAGGAAAAATAAAATATTTTAAGAAGAGTAACAACATTAAAATTAATATCTCCTATATAAACGATAAAAACTTTAGCAAAACAAGGGGAAGAGAAATAAGATGGAATATTGT
Organism: Palaemon carinicauda; assembly: GCF_036898095.1. Lineage (NCBI taxonomy): Eukaryota > Metazoa > Arthropoda > Malacostraca > Decapoda > Palaemonidae > Palaemon > Palaemon carinicauda. The sequence goes on along the minus strand of NC_090746.1, from coordinate 103,779,381 downwards.
GCCCGAGTGTACCCTCGAGTAAGATATATCGTTCTCATAGTCATTTGATTTAATATATGTATTGCAAAAAGAATGGGGTAGTCATACGTACCAAAACTTGAGCTGAAATGCATTATTGGACTTTAATTGTTAATCTATTTTTTTTTTTTTTCGGGAAAGCCATGTTTATGTGACATAGCCGTTCATCGGAAATTCTGTCCATGATAGTATTCCAATCCTATCAAATATACTTAGAAAATTGTAAATTCTTTAATGAGTCTTTTATACTGATGGTTAATAAAAGAACAAAGTGACCGTTACTGTTCTTTATTTCTTGTGTTGCTGGTCAACCCCAAAATTGGGGAGAAGCCAAGGGGACTATGTATATAAAAAATGTACTGTCGTGAATTTTGCCTAATTATTGTTATTTTTTTTTTCAGATTGCCTTCAACCGCTTTAATATGGTGAGTGATGACAAGGCAATAGGGCCACTGAAGCTATATAGCAACAGGGGCTTTGCTCCCCAGCAAGAAAATCACATTGCCAGCAGTGTGATGTAGAGAGCCACGATTTTCTATGACGTCCCAGTTCTGGAATTCCACAGGTTAGTGTACCACGGTACTCAAGTCTATGGCAGTAAGGAAATTTCAGAGGTCTTGGGGAATGGGGGTATGGCTACGTTATGTCTACATGGCTTGCCATCTGAGCCTTACCCTAAAGGCTTCAGGGTACTTATTGGTTTCCAGAGGTATTGCCTTCAACTGTGTAAATATTGAAGTTTTCTTCAAGGCTTACACTGAAGCATTGGCTTTGTACAGCTTCACTATGTATCCAGGGTGTTGGCCAGCCTTTTGAAAGGGGTCTTGATCTCTGAAGGTATCCACTCATAGGTAGGCCAGCTTCATCAACACATCCCTACCACTATACAGCTCCATTTACATAGTTCAACTAAAAATGAGGAACTTCATATTATTTTCCAGTTAAGATAGCTTAATCTATTTTAATGGTTTTACATTAAATTTTTTAATCCTTGGTCCTAGCTTGGGTAGAGAGGGGCCTTGGGCATTGATCATATGTATATATGATCAGTCTCTAAGGCATTGTCCTGCTTGATTGGACAATGTCACTGTCCCTTGCCTCTGCCATTCATGAGTGACCTTTAAACCTTTAAACAAGAGGCCTCGCCAGCGGAACTGCTACTGGGCCTTATAATTATTAAGAAATAATATTTACAATTTTGAAAATGTACGAAAATGTCTGAGCTTTTAAGCCTTTAATAAAGGGGGGAAATATTATACATTTGATTTTTTTTTTAGTAGGTAACACATATCCAACGCAAAATATAGCATAAATAACATTTATGAAACGTGTTTCATATAAATACTACCAAACATCCAACTAATATTAAGAATAAAAACTAAGTAGCGGTCATCTGCAAGTGGCAACTGAGTGATATTCTAATTAACAAGAAAATATCGGATATACAAGTAAAAATACAAAATGCAAAGTCTAAAAGAGGATCAGTATTACATGCCCCCACACAACGTAGCTAATCATCGTATATTGAAGGCCCTAATTGCAGGAGAAGTAGGATTAATTGCGAATCTCATGTGCAGACAGAACAATCAAGGATGGAAAGCGGGATACAAGGACGGGGATCAGTAATATTACGAGTATTTAGTGGGCTGAAATGGTAACATTAATATTCGTTTGCTCTCCCAGTGGTGATGACTGAAAATTCCAAAATTAACGAGGATGTCTTAATGAAAAGACGGCTAATCACACAGCTAACACGCATTTATATATATATATATATATATATATATATATATATATATATATATATATATATATATATATATATATATATTATACATATGTATATATATATATATATATATATATATATATATATATATATATATATATATATATATATTATACATATATATGTGTATATATAAATATATATATAATATATATAATATATATATATATATATATATATATATATTTATATATATATATATATATATATATATATATATATATATATATATATATATATTTGTATATATATATATATATATATATATATATATATATATATATATATATATATATATATGTGTGTGTGTGTGTGTGTGTGTGTGTGTGTGTGTGTGTAAGGTCATATTCCAAAATGTAAAACTTTTTCATTGTAATTTGACAATATTCCTTTGTAGAAATGTTTATTTATATATACAATTTAAAAAAAAACTTTGGCTGTTTTCGGTGTGTAAAGATTACAGTCAATCTACTGACAAAGGACTCTGCTATTTATTCATATTGAAAATAAAGGTGATTTTTTCACAAGTTATTTGCAGTAAAGGGATATCTACAAAACACATTTTCAAAACCTTTTTGTTGTTTCTGTTTTTAAAATTCCAGTCAGTCTGGTTTCTTAGATCTATTCACATTGGAAATAAAGGTGATCGTTTTATAAGTTATTTTCAGTACAAGAACATATTGTTAAAACTATTGTCAGTTTTCGGTTTGTAAAAGCTAGTCACTTTGCTAACAAAGATATCTGCTATCTATTCACATTGAAATTAAAGGTGATAGATTCACAAGTCATTAGCAATAAAGGGATGTCTATAAAGATAATCTACGTCACATAATACAACATCCTTCTCGACACATTGTCTCTCAAACTATCACTCAGTATTTCACCCCTCCCCTCTGAACATAGTCTTTGAGATCGCAGCCTGAATAATTCACAATGATCAATGTAGGAACTGAAGAGATGTCAGCTGTCGTTACGAATCATTGACACCCGAACTAGGAGACTTTCAAAGCCTCTGATCTCTATCACTGATATTTTCTTTGATTGGGAAATATATATTTACAATTTTTACAATTTGTAATATTGATGTGCATCATAATATATTTACATGAATATTTTTTTATTTAATGTATATTCACAATTGCACCTTTCACTATTCATCTACACTGTTATAAAAACCGCAATATTAATCCAAAATTATCCGTAAATATACTCTGTTCTCAGACATATTTCAGTAAAATTTTTACCCTACTTTGTTAATACCTTTTACGGATTGGTGACCATAAGTTCACTCTTTCACGTCAATGTATCCGTCTTTAAAACTGTAAATACCTGGAAACATTTATTCCAGGATTTTTACCATTTTTTTTGCAGTAAATTTTTAACAGTTTAAGTATGTTTTTGAATTAGAAACATACTTTTCGAGATACTCTTTATCATCATCATCTCCTCCTCACCTATTGACGCAAAGGGCCTCGGTTAGATTTCGCCAGTCGTCTCTATCTTGAGCTTTTAAATCAAGACCTCTCCATTCATCATCTCCCACTTCCCGCTTCATAGTCCTCAGCCATATAGTCCTGGGTATTCCAACTCTTCTAGTGCCTTGCACATCACAAAGAACTGGCTATCCTTTCATGAATTAAGTCAATGAATCCTCTATGGATGTAGTCAGTCTATGGATGCTCTCTATACCAAGAAATCTTGTTTTTAGTGACATCTGTACCAAGTCAGAAAGCAAAGAAGATATTTGTTTTTCTACACATGAGTAACATTTGTTAATTTCTATTAAATTTTATTTGCAATACGTTTTCTTGACCATAAAAAGGCTAATATAATATAATTATAACTAGTCCTAATTTTTCACATGTCAGTTTTCTGAAGAATGGTAACGAGGTATCAATCAGTATTTGATAAAAAAAAAGTGATCCAAACATTAATTGCATTTACCATGTTGATATATTAACAATTGTTAAGTCAGTGAGCCTGTAAATACGGTGTCGAAAATGAGCATCATAATATTCATGTAATTCTGCTTTTGATATAAAGAAAGTCTTGATAATCATCAATTAATTATTAATGGACTCAGTAATACCATTCCTGTTTTTCGTACCTTCCTTCAGAACATCATTACTCGACCCTGAGTGTGTTTGTAAAGAGAGAGAGAGAGAGAGAGAGAGAGAGAGAGAGAGAGAGAGAGAGAGAGAGAGAGAGAGACTCGTTAATTATCATTCGTTCTTCCTTTCATGGTTTCAAAAAGCTGCTCCATTAAAAATTTTGCCTGGGACGAGAGGTTGAAAATAAAAATTCTTCATCTGACTAAATAACCTCTTGACGTGCATGAGATTTGCGTGTGTGTGTGCGTGCGTGTTTGTGTGTGTGTTTGCGTGCGTGTGCGTGCGCTCGCGCATTGGCCTGTCTATCAGACTAAATAAATAGGAAGCAATTAGTTACCTTCATATCATTTTTTTTTCTTTTATTAGGAAATATACATAAACAATCTTACAATTTATAATATATATATATATATATATATATATATATATATATATATATATATATATATATATATATATATATATATATATATATATATATATATTACATCATAGTATATTTAAATGAATAATTTATTTTACATATGCTGTATTTACATTTGTAATTTTTCCTGTTTATTTAAATGTTTTTAGAATAAGAAATATATCGATTCGTGGTTATATATCAATAGAAGTTTCAAATCCTATTTTATTTACATTAATTGTATTTATCATATTTTATTCACCTCCGTAATCATTTGCAACTTATTTAACTTTTTTTTTTTTTTTTTTTTTTTTTTTTTTTTTTTTTTTTTGCACACAAAAACAAA
>NC_090746.1:103767214-103769714 GCF_036898095.1 Palaemon carinicauda | reverse complement strand
ATATATGGCTGAGAACATTATATTTTTACGGAGAATTTCCGAATAAGATGGCCGTTTTTTTTTTTTTTTGTTTTTTTTTTTTTTTTTAACAGTGAAGGCAAAAATCCACAGTATTTTATCTTTGTCAACAACAAATTCTAAAATTATTCCCTTTCAATTTGTCCGGGTATGAATAGTGAAATAAAGGTCCTTTACAACAGAAAACTCTGTTTTTTCCTAATCCTAAAATTCTATCTATTGTCACTATATACGGACTTAGTCCACCCGGGAATGAGATGAAATCAAGTTATTTGTTGAAAAAAAAACGGAAAAATTGATAAACAATTTCTACCAAATTTAAAGTCATTATACATTGATAATTCATGAACGACCTAAATGAATAATGAAAATGTTAATAGTTTGTCCAAATAAAAAGTATTATTATGTATTCACTTTATGAAATCTCTTATTTTGTATGTTGCGGTAAGATAATATCTTTGCCTAAATAATAGTAAATGGAAGCTCAAAAGCCAAAACAGAGCAGGGGAAATATAAACTCGACATGAAACTTCTCAGGAAAGTTATCTGGTCACAAATGATAGAGGATGTGCTTAAATAAGATACAAGTCAGGGGATGGATATCAAGAGAAACTTTTTATATTCTCACGAGGAATTTTGTCTCATGAAAGCCAGCTAAGTAATGGTGCAAGGAGGAATTCCATCAAAGAAGAATCTTATTAGTTTCTTCCTTCACTCACTTCTCCTTAGACATCAAGGCTGTGACAAACAGCGCATGCGTGAACATAACATGTCTATTGGAACCATCTTTAAAGTTTATGACTTTTAGCTTTCGTCAAAGGTTTTAGTTATTCATGAATAGCTCTGGAAAATAGGTATCTTACCCTGCTATTTAGTGTCTTTATTATAATATTTTTGTTGGATTCAATGAATTATCGATATTATGATGAGTTAGATTATTCACATTCAGATATAACCAGCGAAATTGTACTAACGTAAATCAACGAAGTTTTTTTTTTTAGTTATAAAAAAGAACTGATATGTTGAGGAAATGGAGATTTTAACCTCTAAAAATCATAATTTAATAATGATCTAGACATGATTTTCCTTGGCGCTTTTAAAAAGAAGCTTTTTTTATTTTTTGAAACACCGATCGTCAGAAAAGGGATCAAATAATTCAAAAGATAATTGATGAATTATAATCTTTAAAAATTATGATATAACTAAACCTCACACGTCATATAACTCGGCTTTTATTCGTTTAATTACATCAATTACAAGTATTAAATCACAAAGAAATTACAGGAGTTTAAAGAATTATATTTCGCCTAACTACACATCATATCAATTATCTTGAACCTATAAAGAGATCAAAGGAATCTGATGGAAATAATCTCCAATTAATCATATGCACAGAAACTACAAACAGAGAAGAAGGTCTAATTATTCTTTATAAAAGTGAAAATATTTATAAAATTAATTTGGTTGTTAGTGGAATAATGCATTATGACGCTCTCAATATTAATGAAAGTGTTTCACAGGCGGCCGTTGACCTTATATATATATATATATATATATATATATATATATATATATATATATATATATATATATATATATATATATATATATATATATATATATGTGTGTGTGTGTGTGTGTGTATTTATATATATTTATATATATATATATATATATATATATATATATATATATATATAAATATATATATATATATATATATATATATATATATATATATATATATATATCTATATATATTTATATGTAAATATTTATATTTATACATACATATATATATATATATATGTATATATATATATATATATATATATATATATATATATATATATATATATATATACACACACATACATACATACTTACACACACACACCTATATATGTATATATATATATATATATATATATATATATATATATATATATATATATATATATATATATAAAGTGCATATTATCTCCTTATAGATTACTCGTTTATACCTTCCCTCCCATAAGGTATACTAATAATAACGATATCGATAATGAAATCTTATTTTCACTTAACCATCACCTCTGGAAAAAAAAGATATATACAACGAGCCTTTCGCGTGCCAAGGATATGGTCCAGAATAAACAACTAATACTTTTCATGAGTCCAACAGCCAACACTTTCTATGAAACCAAACAGCTGATTCCTTTCATGAGACCAAACAGCTAAAGGCTTCCATGTTCGCACCTCATAATATGAAGGACCGCGAACACGAAAATGGCGAATTTTTTGTTTTAAGCGTATCGATGATCTCGCATGGGTGAAATTTCGATAGCCATGGTTAAATAAGATTTCTCTTTCATATTTGCACGCAAAACTTTACGTCATTTATAAAGGATACTACGTGTTTTGATGTATTCGGAGTTTTGGGAAGTATATCAAAGCACACTTCAAGAATATGACTCAGATTTTTCTTGGCTGTAATGGA
>NC_090746.1:103752214-103759714 GCF_036898095.1 Palaemon carinicauda | reverse complement strand
TTAGTTTTTTAACGATTTTATAGACTTATTTTGTGTATTTTGTTTCCAATATTGAAAGCAATGAGATCATAAAGTCTGAATGCGCTTTGAGTAAAGCAAATTCGTCGATTTGTACTTGTGACAAATATTACTCGATCATTTCTATTGTCTGTTCCCTTTCCCCGTCTGGAATTTCACATCAGGACCTCCTGCCACTTGAGTAATGGAGTGTGATGCCGACAGGAAAAGAACCGTAACTTTCGCAGTTCTGTTAACTTTGTGCTTTAAAGCATTCGCCCACCAGTGTTTATGTGAAGTCATATTTGATGGCGAGGTGTGGGAACACTGCAGTTGGAAATTCGTTTACTCTCTTCGATTTTGTGCATTTTTCTAGAAGAGGAATTTACTCTTAAAGGCTTTAAAGGCCGCTCACAAATGGCAGGGGCAAGGGACAGTGATATTGTCCTATCGAGCAGGACAACGCCCCAGAGAATGATCATATATACATATGATCAGTGCCCAGCCCCCTCTCCACCAAAGCTAGGACAAAGGAGGGCCAGGCAATGGCTGGTGATGACTCAGCATATAGACCAATAGGCTCCCCCAAACCCCCTTCTTTAGCTCACAAATATGTCGAGGTTGCAGCGACCAAAGTAACTGACTCCAGTCTGGCGTTCACCAGTCTGGGACGTTACCATATCGGCCACCGCAACCCTTGAAAGGGAACAAACTTCTACTAATGAATTATATGCAACATATGAGTTTTCATTATGAATTTAATCTTATTGTTCAATGATTTCGCCGCTATCTGTTATCTGGATAAGCTATAATAGGGTTGTGATAGCCGATATGGTAACGTCCCTGACTGGTGAACGCCAGACTGGGGTTCGAGTCCCTTTCAAATTCGTTAGTTTCTTTGATAGCTGCAAGCTCACCATCCTTGTGAGCTGAGAAGGGGCATTTGAGGGAGCCTATAGGTCTATCTGCTGAGTCATCAGCAGTCATTGCCTGGCCCTCCTTGGTCTTAGCTTGTGTGGAGAGGGGCTTGGGCGCTGTTCTGTCTCTAGAGCATTGTCCTGTTTGATAGGGCAGTGTCACTGTCCCTTGCCTCTGCCACTCATCAGTGGCCTTTAATAATTAATTGATAAGAAATAATTTCATTGTTTATAAATATCTTTCATACCCAGTGTTCAATATTGGTTATATACCTATCTAAATGTTGATAGCTCGCTTGATTGAAATGATTATATTTTGTTTTGAGATGTTTCACCACATTTGCATAAGACTCTCGTCTATTTTATTAAAAAAAAAAAAAATCCACAATTACCAAAAAATCCGTAATTATTCAAATTATTGTATGACTCGGAATTTACTTTTAACATCAACTACTTAATGTTTTTTTTCTTTTTTTTTATTTAGATACCACTTTCGAGTAAAGAAAACCAGCCTTGAATGCAAATAGAAAACATTGAAATAGGTAAAAATTTGTATTCCTGTGACGAATACATGTAGATTTTAGTTGGTAGAGTCAACGCGTGAAGATGAAAAGAAATGGAAAACATTTTAGATTCGTGAAAAAAAGCAGCTGAAGTCTCAAAGCCTCGCTAATCACCTCAGGCAAAACAATTGGAACTTTTTCATTTTCAGCAGGTTTGGGTCAGTGCCTGCGCGTGCGCAAATGCATGTGTTAGGATAATGTCTCAAAACTCAGGTTGACGTAATTTAATGAATAATCGTACACTGTTAGAAAAACCCGTCATTTTAATCGGAAATTCTCCGTAAATGAATTTCAGTAAAATACAGGCTACCGTAATGTTACCTTATTTTGTTATTATCTTTCATAGGTTAGTTACCGTAATATCACTCTTTTACGTCAATATATCCGTTTTTAAAACTTAAAAAGTTCTTGAATAAATGTTGCTAGACTTTTACCGTTTTTTCAAAGCAAATTTTTAGTTGCGTAAATAATCTCCCTATGTGTCCGCGAGGTTGAGTAATTCTCTATGAGTTGATTATTTTTACAAAAGCCCCTAAATTCCTCTCAAATATATTTCACACTCCACCTGGAAATAAATATTGTGCATGGACATTAATTATCTCAAATTTCATTTTATATTCAGTTGAAATTTTAATATTCATTGAAGAATTGGAAATTTCCTTTAATTAATCTGTTTTTTTTTTTTTTTTTATCAGCATCTCTAAGCCAATAAATGCAGATTTTTTTTTCCCACAATGTGCTTTAAATCAACATTTTTCTTTTTAGAAAACTTATTTATTTTTTCAATATTGTTTAGTTGATGAGTGAATATTTTCATAATACAAGTTCATTAAAATATTGTTCTAATTATCAAGGTTTTAATTCTTCTACATGTATGTTATCGCGAATACCAATGAATACAAATTATTTTTTTCCACAAGGTGTTTTACATCTTCATATTTTGTTAGAAAACTTATTGTTTTCAATATTTTATTTGATGAGTAAAGATAATCATAATACAAGTTCATTTAAATATTGTTCTGATTATCAAGATTTTAATTGTTCTATGTTATTATCATTTTCCTGAAAATGTAGTACTTGACAAAGGTTTTAAATATGTTATTCGGTGTGTTTTTATAACCCAGAGGCATTGAGGGTAACTTACCCTTCTATTTGATTGTTTGATGTTTTATTAGAGATATGACTCACTTTAAAACAAGCCAGTCTTTCTGTGTATTGTGTTCAGGCTGAGTTTGATTACTATGCACTAGCTGTATTATTATTATTATTATTATCATTATTATTATTATTATTATTACTTTCTAAGCTGCAACCCTAGTTGGAAAAGCAGGATGCTATAAGCCCAGGGGCTCTAACAAGGAAAATAGCCCAGTGAGGAAAGGAAACAAGGAAAAATGAAATATTTTAAGAACAGTAACAACATTAAAATAAATATTTGCTATATGAACAATAAAGAACTTTAACAAACCAAGAGGAAGAGAAATAAGATAGAATAGTGTGCCCGCGTGTACCCTCAAGCAAGAGAACTCTAACCCAAGACAGTTGAAGACCATGGTACAGAGGCTATGGCATTACCCAAGAATAGTGGTACACAACAGTTTTCAAGGAATCTAGGGATCTAAAGCTTTGCTAGATGAATGTATATCCACAAGGAGTCCTCCTGTTGACATACAAGGTTTCGGAACAAAAGTTATTCTAAACCAGGTCGATCCTATTTAGCATTCAATCTCTGTTGATTATACTCATATGAAATAAGTTAAAATGGCATCACTCATCAGTGATTTCCTTTTATATTCCGTCATGAATTATAAGTACTGAAGCTCACATAACATGACACGCTCTATTACCCAAACACTGAAAGTTAATTTTTTTTCTCTCTTTTATATATCGTCGGGATTCCATCTCGCATGCAACAGAAGGTTATGATATGTAATTTCTGGCGACGATGAGAGCAGAGAAAAGTTACCCTATGAATTACATCACGAAATGAACCGGTGCTTGTTAAGAGTAGATTGTGAGTTTGTGCATTCAGCCTTTACACTTTCAAACTGAAAGAGAAACAGAAAATAATCGTAGAAGGACAGAAAGTTTTAACGAAGCAAGAGACGAGCTCGGAATTTTTATTCCAAGTTCTCATGAAGTCACACAGATACTTTAGTTTGTATTCCAGAAAACAGTTTAGTAAATGCAAAGCGTACGTGTCTTACTTTTTTTTCATCTCTCTTTCGGCTTCAAGCAGTTAGCGTCTTTGTCTAAATGCTACCAGTACAAACGTGCGAACATAAACAGAATTTAACACTCGTTTTAACAGTTTTTTTTTTTTTGACAGATATATATGATCAGTTCCGGAAACATTACACCAAATTAAGTTTAACTCAACAATGTCAACAACGGCAAATGTAACCGTTTCTATTCCACTTCAGGACAAAGGCCTCAGACATATCAATTAATTCCTGGGCTTTGACCAGTTTTCATCAACATGGTGGCCAGCTGGGATTAGCGATGGAGTAAGATTTTCGTCTGATCGTTCACAACAAACCAACCTAGTATGGGTGGCCATAAATGGTACAGATTCGCTCATCATGGCGACACGCAAACCCATTCATCACGTTTAGATATCCCCACTCAGAAACTGAAAACTTTAATTCATATTCCTTTAATTTCCATAAAAACTGTACTTGAGTTTAATTGTTTCTATATTTATATTGTCACCTTTTTATCTTACAGTAATCTATTTTACACACTGCTATTTATTCCAAACAAGTTTAATAGTTGTGATGGCCTATTGGAAACGTCCCTGTCCGGTGGTCCCCAGACTAGGGTTCGAGTCCCGCTCATACTCGTTACTTCCTTTAATGTCTGCAACCTCACCATCCTTGTGAGCTACGAATGGTGGGTTTGGGGGAGCCTATAACACTACATGCTGAGTCATCAGCAGCCATTGTCTGGCCCTACATGGTCCTATTAATAATAATAATAATAATAATAATAATAATAATGATAATAATAAAAATAATAATAATTTTGTTAATAATAATAATAATAATAATAATAATAATAATGATAATAATAATAATAATAATTTTGTTGATAATAATAATAATAATAATAATAATAATAATAATAATTTTGTTAATAATAATAATAATAATTCATGATTTGCATATAATGATATTGATTCCTATTAGTAATTACAAAATTTATCCTTTTGCATAATTACTATTGACGATATTTCCATCATAAATTTACAGTGTAAGGATACAATTCAATTGATTTGCTTCCATAGACAAAACCAAATTTAGCTTACAAAACGACAAATCAGACTACGACATTGACTGACACGTCCATCTATAATTTGTAAGTCGAGAAAATCCTTTACTATGCCCAGAGATATATATGTATTCCCAAGCGATTGGTGTTGGCTAATAAATTGGGATTTTATTGGTCAGACGAGTATTATTGATATTGATAGGCAGAACTTGTCAGTGCGATACTGTAGTTCCGATTGAATTCTTGTATGTTATATCATTCGTTCGTGAGTATATGATGGTGCTATGTATTTTTTTTTTTTTATTACCTGTACTGCATTAATTGAGTACTTTTATATATTATATATATATGCATATACATACACACACACACACACACACACACATATATATATATATATATATATATATATATATATATATATATATATATATATATATATATATATGTGTGTGTGTGTGTGTGTGTATGTGTTTATATACATATAAGTACATACATACATACATATACCAAAGGCACTTCCCCCAATTTTGGGGGGTAGCCGACAACAACAAGAAACAAAACAAAAAAGGGGACCTCTACTCTCTACGTTCCTCCAGCCTAACCAGGAACTCAGCCGAGTTCAGCTGGTACTGCTAGGGTGCCACAGCCCAACCTCCCACATTTCCACCACAGATGAAGCTTCATACTGCTGAGTCCCCTACTGCTGCTACCTCCGCGGTCATCTAAGGCACCGGAGGAAGCAGCAGGGCCTACCGGAACTGCGTCACAATCGCTCGCCATTCATTCCTATTTCTAGCACGCTCTCTTGCCTCTCTCACATCTATCCTCCTATCACCCAGAGCTTTCTTCACACCATCCATCCACCCAAACCTTGGCCTTCCTCTTGTACTTCTCCCATCAACTCTTGCATTCATCACCTTCTTTAGCAGACAGCCATTTTCCATTCTCTCAACATGGCCAAACCACCTCAACACATTCATATCCACTCTAGCCGCTAACTCATTTCTTACACCCGTTCTCACCCTCACCACTTCGTTCCTAACCCTATCTACTCGAGATACACCAGCCATACTCCTCAGACACTTCATCTCAAACACATTCAATTTCTGTCTCTCCATCACTTTCATTCCCCACAACTCCGATCCATACATCACAGTTGGTACAATCACTTTCTCATATAGAACTCTCTTTACATTCATGCCCAACCCTCTATTTTTTACTATTCCCTTAACTGCCCCCAACACTTTGCAACCTTCATTCACTCTCTGACGTACATCTGCTTCCACTCCACCATTTGCTGCAACAACAGACCCCAAGTACTTAAACTGATCCACCTCCTCAAGTAACTCTCCATTCAACATGACATTCAACCTTGCACCACCTTCCCTTCTCGTACATCTCATAACCTTACTCTTACCCACATTAACTCTCAACTTCCTTCTCTCACACACCCTTCCAAATTCTGTCACTAGTCGGTCAAGCTTCTCTTCTGTGTCTGCTACCAGTACAGTATCATCCGCAAACAACAACTGATTTACCTCCCATTCATGATCATTCTCGCCTACCAGTTTTAATCCTCGTCCAAGCACTCGAGCATTCACCTCTCTCACCACTCCATCAACATACAAGTTAAACAACCACGGCGACATCACACATCCCTGTCTCAGCCCCACTCTCACCGGAAACCAATCGCTCACTTCATTTCCTATTCTAACACATGCTTTACTACCTTTGTAGAAACTTTTCACTGCTTGCAACAACTTTCCACCAACTCCATATAACCTCATCACATTCCACATTGCTTCCCTATCAACTCTATCATATGCTTTCTCCAGATCCATAAACGCAACATACACCTCCTTACCTTTTGCTAAATATTTCTCGCATATCTGCCTAACTGCAAAAATCTGATTCATACAACCCCTACCTCTTCTAAAACCACCCTGTACTTCCAAGATTGCATTCTCTGTTTTATCCTTAATCCTATTAATCAGTACTCTACCATACACTTTTCCAACTACACTCAACAAACTAATACCTCTTGAATTACAACAGTCATGCACATCTCCCTTACCCTTATATAGTGGTACAATACATGCACAGACCCAATCTACTGGTACCATTGACAACACAAAACACACATTAAACAATCTCACCAACCATTCAAGGACAGTCACACCCCCTTCCTTCAACATCTCAGCTTTCACACCATCCATACCAGATGCTTTTCCTACTCTCGTTTCATCTAGTGCTCTCCTCACTTCCTCTATTGTAATCTCTCTCTCATTCTCATCTCCCATCACTGGCATATAAGTACTATACATTAATTCATGATTGATTCATTGATAGGGGGTGGTTCTGAATTAAGAAGGGTGTTTTTTCTTGGCTCTAAAGGCGAAAATCTAGATAGGACATATTTTAAAAAAGATGTGTTATTGAAAGATATACAGTATAAGTTAAGTTTGAAAGACAGAAAATCCGAGAAAGGAAAATACTAGATCACCTGAAGTGAGGGAGGATGTACCTAGTGCTAAAAGAGGTGGCCATTAATAGAGAATCCTGGAGGGAGATTAATCCATAAAAGGACTTGCCAAAGGGCGCAACATTGCAGTAGAAGTAGTAGTAGTAGTATGATGTATTTATTGCTGCACTTTACCTTATACCCTTTGGCTTCATTTTTAATCATTTTGATGTTTTATAATTCTTGTTTTTTTTTCCTTTATTTAAGTTATATATTGAACTATCTATTG
>NC_090746.1:103724714-103747214 GCF_036898095.1 Palaemon carinicauda | reverse complement strand
TTCCACAAATCGACAACCAAACGGGTTGTAGATAGGAAAGGGGGATGGGGTGAGAAGGGTTGAATCTGTGTGCGTGTGTGCGCGTGCGTGTGTGTGTGTGTGTATGTGTGTGCGCGTGCATGTATAACTGCTTGAAAAAGATGTTCTCTCCCTTTGAAAAGAGGAACTTTCTTGGAGATCGTCTTGTGCCACAGAAAATTGTAGGAAAGGGACGAAAATACTGAAGAACCGTAGAGGGGAAGGGAAAAGGAAGAGGAGATGAAAGTGGAATGCTCTTCGTTTTCAAAAGGGTTGCAAAGGAAAGATAGAATTCCAGGTATGGAAAGAATGAGAAAGGAATGGAACAGTTGGCTTATTGGAATAAAAGGAAAGAATGGATTATGCTTAATATAAACTGACACAAAAAAAAGATGTATTTGAATTAGAAAGTTCAGGAATTTTCTATTTAGTCATTCTCTCTCTCTCTCTCTCTCTCTCTCTCTCTCTCTCTCTCTCTCTCTCTCTCTCTCTCTCTCTCTCTCTCTCTCTCTCTCTCTCTCTCTCTCTCTCTCTCTATATATATATATATATATATATATATATAAATATATATATATATATATATATATATATATATATATATATATATATATATATATATATATTTTATATATATATATATATATATATATATATATATATATATATATATATATATATATATATATACACGCGTAAAAATCACTTATGTTTGTAATTATAATTTGTTTATCATAGATTTCGAGTCATCTAAGTTAAAGAAACTTACTATTTTTCTGTTGCCCCCAGTCCATTTCTTATAGAATTTGCATGTCAGATATCCTTATTTCTTCCTTTTGATTTTCTTTGCATGGCTGAAGTTTAAGGCATACGGCATAAGAATAAAAGTATATCGGAAAAACCTGAGGGAAGTTGGACTTTTATTCTTTATCTCTTGACAAAATGTTTTCTGCCATCTCTTTGAGGTCCATTGTGGCTCATGTTTATCTCAATGCATTTTTCATTTCATATTTCTGGAACCTCAAAACCTTTGAATTTTCTGAACCTTTGTGTTGAGTGGCGGTTCCTTTTACATAAGATTTATTGACCTTGTTTGTTCTGGAAATTTGGTGGTTTACTTATAAGGAATACTGTAGTATGCGTCAGGTGGTGCTCTGTTAAGGGACTGGGAGTTAGTATTCCTATAATATCTCTATATAGGAAAAAAAAAACTTATAGGCCGACATTGAAAAGTTTAGCAAGAAATTGCCATTTTTACTAGCAAATGTTTATACAGAAGTAATTTTAGTACGATATTGCCATTATTTTGTAAATTTTCATACAGAAGTCATTGTAGTATATTATTTTTGCAGTCGTAATCAACAGATATCAGGAAAGGTTTATACAAATGCCATTTCATTATGATATTATTATTTTTTTTTATTTGCTGTGGTAATCAACAGATACCTGCAAATGTTTATAAAGATGCCATTTTATTATAATATTACTAGATGCCATTTTATTATGATATTACTATTTTTTTCGCAGTGGTAATCAACAGATACCTGCAAAAGTTTATACAGATGCCATTTTATTATAATATTACTTTTTTTCTTGTAGTGGTAATCAACAGATACCTGCAAATGTTTATGCACGATCCATATTAGTATGCTGCTGCTAGTTATTGCAGTTATAATCTACATATAGCTGCAAATCTTTATTGCAGTTATAGTCTATATATACCTGCAAATCTTTATTGCAGTTAAAGTCCACATATACCTGCAAATCTTTATACACGACTCATTTTGATATGCTATTGCTATTGTTTTTTACAGTGGTAGTCAATATATATCTTCGGAAATCATGTAATCTTCGAGTCATTATCCATACTATGCTGTAAATGGCCCCAACTCTGCATGTTTATTCTATTTCAGTAATATGAGAATTTCTTTATTCTAGCAATAACGGGAATGAAAGAAGTTCAATATTTGCTCAAACAGCCAAATAAGAGATTGAATTCTGCGAAAAGTTTAATTCCAACGAGCAAAATATTTGCTAATTATCCATCAAGGCTATAAATAAATTCTTGATTAATCATTATTCCTTGCCAAGTGCATGATTAAATGGAATGCAAAGAGAACGTTCTTAATTAAAGAATTATATTCTCCTAAGTGATCTCTGATTTCTGTTTGTTTGGTTACTCACTTAATCATTGAAGAATGGACTACTTAAGAAAGTTTAATATGGAAACGACAATTATCGATTAATGATTATTTATTCTCAAGTTTTTTTATGTATTAAGGTTGAAAGGTTTTGAAGGCCGTTCATGAATGGCAGAGGCAAGGGACAGTAACAATGCCCTAGCTAGCAGGGCAATGCCCTAGAGTCTGTGCATATTGACATATGATCAGTATCCAAGCCCTTCTACACCCAAGCTAGGAGCAGCGAGGGCCAGGCAATGGCTGCTAATAACTCAGCAGGTAGATCTATAGGCTTCCCAAAACCCCCATCATTAGCTTACAAGGATGTGGAGGTTGCAGACACTACAAGAAACTATCGAGTATGAGCGGGACTCGAACCCCAGTCTGGCAGAGCACCAGGCAGGGATGAAAATTTCTCATATAGTTGACTTAGTTTATATACATGGTATCCTTTTTATTTATGTGATTATGATGATGTTTATGATGGCGGTAGAGATCATAGAAGACTTTCCATTTCATTTGCAATGTACTTAACCTAACCTGATAGTTATGCAAAGGCATAACACTTTATCTCAGATCTTCAGGCATATCTTCCGCTACAGTAAAATGTATAGGTTTGTTTTCCCATAAACGGGAGAGTACATAAAATACTGACCATATTATACAATAACCTTAGGTTACAAACGGCTTAAGCTTAACCAAAACGGCCGGCTATTTGCACAAAATTTTTCTTCTCATGCAAGGCATTAATTCCTCATTCCAACGTTGGTAATATTAAATCTATCCTAATTATATGTGAAGTGATATGAAATCTTATAATGTAGAGCAGCCTGGAAGTGTAAATGATGTCTCATATCAATGATAAACTGTTTAAGTAACATTTATGGACCAAAAGTGGGCGGGGGTGTTATTTAGTTATTTGGTTATTTGTTTTTATACTTATTTACTTATTTATTTGTTTAGTTATTTAGTTATTTTAGTTATTTTAGTTTTGTTATTTAGGTATTTATTAATTTTATTTATTTAGTTATTTAGTCAATTTCGTTATTTGGTTATTAATTATTTAGTTATTTAGTTTCAAGATAATTTTTTTTTTTTTCATCTCCCACATGTTTACATATTTAGTAAACAAAATATTCCCTATTAATCACCTTTTTTAGGAAAACTACATTTATTTCCTTTGAATTAGAACTCTACTTCATATATTTGTAATTAAAGGAATAAACAGCTTATAGCCAAAGATTTGCTTAATTAGAAAAAAAAAAAAAAAAAAAAAACAGAAGTTCCACTTGGAATTAACTTCCAGTAAAAACCGAGTATAAATCACAACTTTTTTTCCGGTTACGGGCCGGAAATGAGTTCTGTTTCCATAATCATATATTCTGGGGAAAAATGTGTTTAAAATGGATTAGATTTTGGGGGAAATACAGGTATTTCTCTTGATTATTGGGAGAGTTGGGTTGTAGGTTGGCCAGGGCACCATCCATCCATTGAGATACTACCACTAGTGAGTTATGGGGTCTTTTGGCTGGCCAGACAGTACTACATTGGATCCTTCTCTCTGGTTACGGTTCACTTTCCCTTTGCGTACACGTGCACCGAATAGTCTGGCCTATTCTTTACAGATTCTCCTCTGTCCTCATACTCTTGACAACACTGAGATCACTAAACAATTCGTTTTCACCCAAGGGGTTAATTACTGCACTGTAATAGTTCAGTGGCTACTTTCCTCTTGGTAAGGGTAGACGAGACTCTATAGCTATGGTAAGCAGCTCTTCTAGGAGAAGGACACTTCAAAATCAAACCGTTGTTCTATAGTCTTGGGTATTGCCCTAACCTCTGTACCATGATCTTCCACTATCTCTTGGGTTAGAGTTTTCATGTTGAGGATACACTCGAGCACACTATTCTATCTAATTTCTCTTCCTCTTGTTTTGTTAAAGTTTTTATAGTTTTTATAGGAAATATTAATTTCAAAGTTATTACTGTTCTTAAAATATTTTATTTTTCCTTGTTTTCTTTCCTCACTGGGCTGTTTTCCCTGTTTGGATCCCTGGGCTTATAGCATCCTGCTTTTTAAACTAGGGTTGTAGCTTAGCAAGTAATAATAATAATAATAACATCATATGGATGAGGTTGGGTGAGGCTGCTCGTTCGTTTGTTTGTTTTAGACTGCATTTCTTATAGCAAGACACGGGCTCTTGCTTTGGCAGTCCGTTAGCGAATGAAGTCTGCCAGAGTAGCTTTCCAAGGGGAGGTCAAGGTTCAAGGTTCAAGGAATGCGGATCGAAGTTATTTATTATGGGGATCTCGCGAAATAAATGTATTTCATTAAAAAAAAAAAAAAAAAAAAAATTACAAAGTCACCGACGGTATACCAGTATCCCATGTTTTAAGCAGTAGCTACTTTACCTACACTAGTTAAGGTAATAAACTAAGTTTTAATGACATATTCTGTTAACAAAAAATTCTGGGAAACAAAACGTAAAGGATATATGATTCAAAATAGGGTGCAGAAACGGTGAACTTGAAAAGGATTGGCCATCAATATATTTTTTTTTTTTCAACTTTCCTTTATATTTTTGGAGCATCTGATAATGGCAAACTTGAACTGTTAAATTATCATCTGTTTAAAAAAATAAAAGAAAAATAAAAGAAAATATAGATGCCCAATCCTTTTCAAGTTCACCATTTCTGCTCCATATTTTAAATCATATGTTCGTTACGTTTTGTTTCCAGAATATTTCGTTAACAAAATTCCTGTCATTCAAACTATTTTTTCATCAAGTATTCTGGTGGTGGAACTTTCATTAAATCGTTCTAGTCAGCAGCCTTCCACAGAAGCCGTTGAAATAGATTTTTTTTTATTTTATATGTGGGAAATATCTTATTTTTAAAGATTAAGTCTGAGAAGAATCTGGTGAAATTTAAGAGGGAGGAGTCGAAGTTTTAATAAAGGAGAGAATAAAAAACTATATAAGAAAGTTAGAATATTTTTTATATAAGTTTCGTAACTCGAGCTACGAAGAGAAGGAATTCTGTGAGGTTGTTGCGGAGAAGAATAAAAAATATGATTATATGTATAATTAGATAGAAAGAATGAAGTAGGGAGTGAGAGATTGCATAGAAAGAAGAAATAATGAAGGGAATGAGACATTACATAGAAAGAAGAAAGAATGAAGAAGGGAATTACTTTATTCCTAGACCACATTTTAATCAACCTTATTGTAAAGAGTCTTTAGAAAATAAAAATGAAGAAGAAAAAAACGGAGTAAATTTATCTTTTTTTTTTTTTATATATTTAATCTTACGAGTAGTAAATATAAAATTTTAAAAGAAAATATTCCTAATCATAAGCATAAATTTGAACGCGACTCCTTACACTTAACAAAATATCTCTGAAACAAAAAGTCTCATCCTTTTCACTTAGATATTTCATCTTTTGATTAAGGAAATGTCTGAGGCCATTGTCCTGCAGTGCGCTAGAAAGGGGTACATTTGTTCTTGTTATGTGCTTCACCCTTTTTCTAAACTTTTTTTTTAACTATTTATGCTCTGCCAAACGGTAGCCGGCGATACTTTCCATATGATTAGACCATCCCCAAACACATAGATCCTTCCTTTCAACCACGGTTAGCTTTTTAACATTTGTCTTATATACTCCAAATGACTTCACCTATAGATTATATCAACAACTCCAACTTATGCTTCTTATTTAACTGTCAATATCAGTTTTTCTTTTCATAAAATTTGGGATTTAAAAAAAAATAAACCATCTACTTTTTTATATTGCCAACTTACTTTCCACATACATTTCCAACCTTTTCATAACCTTCTCCACACATTATGATACCTATCTTGCTTCATATTTTTTTTCTCATCTCACCATCTGCCTTTCTACTCACTACGAACTGCTATTAATTTCTGCTATATGGTTAAACATTCATATCCCTTTTTATTTATTTTTTTTTTTGGGGGGGGGGGGGGGGTTAAATTCCCCCTCTCAACATTATTCTTAACCGCAACTCCTCTCCAATTGCTAATGCGTTACAGCCTTTTCAATGGTTTTTGTAGTTTCTTCCCACTCTCCCCAGTCAACATCTAAAAACATTCACTGTTCCACTTTCCAATATCCATATTAGATTAACATTCCCTTAAGTTTCAAACTTTCAGCAGCGTTTGATTATCCTTTTGAAGAGTATACAGTAATTCACTATAAAGACTTTAAACTAAATGATATGGCACTTTAAATTTGAAAACGGTATTTGATAGTGAGATGAATCATTATTTTCAATGAGATTTTCTTATATAAGTCATAACTGTGATATGAAATTCCACCAACATCCATTTATTGATTTAAATAAATTCTAAGGACTACTGGGAATAATTAAAGTAAACTTTACATTTTGATTTATATCTGAGGTAGCAAAAAACTACTAATTAGTAATTTCTTTTCTATATATATATATATATATATATGTGTGTGTGTGTGTGTGTGTGGTGTGTATGTATGTATGTATTATATATATATAATTTATATATATATATATATATATATATTCACATATGTATATGTATATGTGTATATATAATTATATATATATATATATATATGTGTGTGTGTGTGTGTATATGTTTGTATTATATATATATATATATATATATAATTTATATATATATATATATATATATATGTATATATATATACATATATTCACATATGTATATGTACATGTGTTTATATAATTATATATATATATATATATATATATACAAAATTTTCTTTTACTAACTTCCATTCCTCCTCTAAATTACCAGTTTCTCTTACTCTCACCTCATCATATGCCATTTTCAACCTTTCCTGATATTTACTTTTTACCCCCGGTTTTATTAGCTCTTCAATCCTCACTACCTCCCTTTTACATCCACCTACTCTATTCCCCCCACTCTTTTGCTACAACTAATTTTCCTTCCACCAAAAAATGATCAGACATACCGTTAGCCATACCCCTAAACACGTGCACGTCTTTCAATCTTCCAAACATTCTTCTAGTTACCAACACATAATCCATTAATGCCCTTTCTACTACTCTTCCATTTGCCACTCTTACCCATGTATACTTATTCTTATCTTTCTTTTTAAAAAAGCTAGCACCTATTACCATCTCTTGTTCAACACACATGTCTACCAGTCTCTCACCACTCTCATTTTCACCTGGTACGCCATACTTACCAATGACACCTTCTACCTCTCCAGCGCCCACTCTAGCATTTAAGTCACCCATAACAACTACATAATTCCTTCTACCCAGTCCTTCTACACACCTAGTTAAATCATTCCAGAACTCATTCCGATCTTCTTCACTTTTCTCACTACCTGGCCCATACGCACTGACAAACGCCCAACATTCCCTACCCAACCTAACCCTTACCCACATTAACCTAGATGATATCTCCTTCCATTCCACTACTTTACCTGTCATCCATTCACTCAGCAATAACGCCACACCCTCTCTCGCTCTTCCCCTTTCAATCCCAGACACTCTACCAGACATTTCACCAAACATCACTTCACCCTTTCCTTTCATCTTTGTCTCACACAAGGCCAATACATCCATCCTTCTACTTCTAAACATACTTCCAATCTCACATCTTTTACTCTCTATCGTACTACATCCACGCACATTTAAACACCCCAAAACTAGAGTGCGGGGAGCAGTCACTCTCCCCCCAGCTCCATCTCCTTGTCGATGTCTCGCAGGAATTTTTTACAGGAGAGGGGGTTCCCAGCCCCCTCGTCCCGTCCCTTTTAGTCGCCTCTTACGACACGCAGGGATAACGTTGGCGCTATTCTAATTTTTATATGCCCCCTATATATTATATATATATATATATATATATATATATATATATATATATATCTACATATGTATCTATATATATATATATATATGGATGGAGATCAACGCAATAGCATACTTAAATCGAAATAGATTTTTTTATCTGATACTGGGATCGAACCCTTGCCCTTACGAATGAAAGATATACACACATATACATTATATATATATATATATATATATATATATATATATATATATATATACACGTATATATATATATATATATATATATATATATATATATATATATATATATATATATATATGAATAAATATATTACAATAATTTTGTCTGTTTGAACACTGGTTATGAGTAACATAGGAAACTACACATGCGAGGGTTTCTAAATGATTTTTATCGTGTGGAAACTGTCATAAACGTTTTGCTTCCTAAACCTTATAAATTATGAACGTTTTATAAGAAACCTTACATAATATGTCTCCTAAAACATTATTCGTCGTCACGTCCGTAATTTCTCTCGTGACCAGCTGCAGCCTCAAAGTCATTTTCGAAAATAATGTAATCCCTCCCTTGCAATAAGCTATGTCATTACCTTTATGATAATGAGCGGTGATGAAAATGCCTAATTGTCCTGTTAAAAATGATGACCCCGTTTAGAACAGCATAATTCACAGCAATATATTCCGTGTCGTGATTTGGAACTATTCATTTTCACTTCATAAACTTTTGTTATTGCTATGTCAGCTCTGAAGATCGTGATGAAATTATCTTTATACGAGAAATTTTTGCTCTCTCTCTCTCTCTCTCTCTCTCTCTCTCTCTCTCTCTCTCTCTCTCTCTCTCTCTCTCTCTCTCTCTCTTAATATGTATATATATATATATATATATATATATATATATATATATATATATATATATATATATATATATATATATATATTTATGTATGTATGCATATATACTGTATATATATATATATATATATATATATATATATATATATATATATATATATATATATACACACATACATACATACATACATACATACATACATACATACATACATACATACATACGTACATACGCATACATGTTATTACTAGCTAAGCTATATATTGTATAATATTTCATAAACAAAAGTATAAAAATATGTTACATATTTCCATGACCTCATTATCATGTGATATTAAAACCAAACACTGACGTCATTATAAGACTCATACGGGAACTGATAAGATCATGACTCATCATTATAAAATACCTTGATTTATCTATAATGCCCCAAAAAGACTATTTCATGACCTCATTATTATGTGATTATGTCGTGCAAAAATAATTTCTTTTTCTCCTACACAATTACCACACGCAGATGTTGGAGTATTGTAATTTACTGTCAAATCTGTTGTGCCCAGAAAAAATAAGTTCGAACTAATTCAGGTTAAAATATTACTGTTTAGGAAGCTTATTGTCCTGTTCGGCCTGTTCCAGAAATGAATGCATTCCATCAGTTTTGAAAATCCATTGTTCTTACCAATTAATCGTTAATCACTAACCAATGATGCCGAAAATCATTCTGTCTATTGTACCGTTGTATTCTCCTGTCACTCCCATTTCATATGTATATATGGTCAGTCTCTAGGGCATTGTCATGCTCGATAATGGTATATCACTGTCCCTTGCCTCTGCTCTTCATGACCGACCTTTAAACCTTTATTGTGTTTCTTTTAGCTAATTCGCAGGGAAGATATCGGTAGTTTACGTTCATTTTCCTAACCAGATAAAGGTTTAAGGTTTATAAGCATCTCATGAATGACTGAGGCCTGGGACAGTGATATCGCCCTATCAAGTAGGAAAATGCCCTACAGTATAGACTGACCATATATACATATGATCAGCGCCCAATCCCCCTCTCCACTCAAGCTAGGAGCAAGGAGGGCCAGGCAATGGCTCCTGATGACTCAGCAGTTAGACCTATAGGATCCCCCAAATCCCCCATCCTTAGCTCACAAGGATAGTGAAGGTTGCAGCGAGCAAAGGAACTAACAAGTTTGAGCGGGACTTAACCCCAGTCTGACGATCACCACCACAACCCTAAGCACACCCCTCGACAGCTGGAACAAATTATGATAGGTTTCAGAAATCTATCACCTGTGTAATGAACTACTTGTCATTATATATATATATATATATATATATATATATATATATATATATATATATATATATATATATATATATGTGTGTATATACATATATTTATACATAAGTATATATATACATATATATGTATGTAGATATATATATATATATATATATATATATATATATATATATATATATATATATATATAGATTCAGTATATTATATATATATATATATATATATATATATATATATATATATATATTCAGTATATATATATTCAGTATATATATATATATATATATATATATATATATATGTATATATATATGTATATATATATAATATAATAGTAATAATAATAATAATAATAATAATAATAATAATAATAATAATAATAAAACGCCAGCTCTTGACGTCTGTAACAGTATCTCATGAAAATCACTACAGTTTTCTTTACATCACTCTATAAAATATATATATATATATATATATATATATATATATATATATATATATATATATATATATATATTTGTATGTATGTATTATAGCCACGAAAGGAAAAATGAAAAAGACTTGATTGGAGTTAGTACTTTCATCCACTCAGGACATTATCAGACTCAGCAATGAGAATACATATACAAAGACATCGTATTTATACAGGAGAAGGGGATCCAACAGCTGTCAGTTTCTTAATAATTCCGGAGAAGTCAGATTTTAGATAAAAGGATAATACTGGATTAACGGAAAACAGACCTGGGCTTAGATTCGAATTTCTACCTTGAGTACAGGAAATTAAAAATGATTCAACAATATTCCTTTGGAAATAGTCATTTACATGGATTACTTTTTCCGTCTTTGACCAACCAATTCTGTGACTTGACCCTAACCAGTGGGAGGCCAAGGCATTATTAAGAGAACCCCTGGAGACGGCCACCTGATGTTGTTTTAATCTGACTGGTATACTTTTTGATGTTTGGCCAACACAAAATAGGTTACACTCTGAACAAGGAATGCTATATAATACATTATTATCATTTCCAGAACTATTCTTAATTAACATGTTTTTTAAAGTACAATTATATTTAAACACTACAGCAATGTCTAGTTTTTTCAAAAGGGGTATAACATCTAAAAAACAAACATGAAATGGCAAACAAAGCATATTATTAATTGTTTCCTTTCTCTCTAATTGGACACTATAAAATGTTTTCTTAGCCTTATTCATACATTTTTCTAAGAAATATTTAGGATAACAAAGATCTGTAGCAATTTTTTCTATTTTAGTGAACTCCTCCTCAATGTAATCTGGGCTACAAATTCTCAATGCCCTAAGGTACATGGAGGAAAAAACTGAATGCTTAATATTTTTAGAGTGACCGGAGTAAAAATGTACATATGAAAAATTATTTGTAGGCTTTCTATATATGGAAAACTTAAATTTATCTGTTTCTCTAACTATTAAAACGTCTAAAAATGGGATACGGTTATTTTCTTCATTTTCTATAGTGAATTTTATTGATGGTACTAATGAATTAATGATTGAAACAAAGCCCTCAAGATTAAAATTTTCTTCTAAAATACCTAGAACATCATCAACATATCGATACCACACAATTTGGGAAGACCACACTGAAGGGATTAATCTAGATTCAAAAAATTCCATATATATGTTGGATAAAAGTGGAGACAAAGGATTACCCATAGCCATACCAAAAACCTGTTCATAGAAATCTCCATTAAAACTAAATTTACACTTTTTAATGCACAAACAAATGAGCTCAATATTAGTATGGGTTGATAAAGGTAACTCATAAGCATCTAAAATACCCGACAGGAAATCCAATAAGTCATCAACCGGCACTCTGGTAAACAATGAAGTTACATCAAAACTTACTAATCTATGTCTAGACGTATTATTCTAGACAATTATTCAAGCAGTTACGCAAGACTAAATTTGATTTTATGCGTGATGTTCCTCTTGACTGGAGAACACCCGAATTGAACGTGATCTACTCCCGACTTAGAGAGAAATTACAAGTTTATGTGTTCATCTGGAAAATAAATTGAATAGACTAATACAGGCTAGTGATTGGAACAAGAATTTTCAAGAAAATTGTGTTATAAATTTGTCTGATAAACTTGAATCAAGTGAAGTAAAAAAGGCCTTGGGGTATGGTTTATCATTCGCAGTAAATAAAAAACCTAATAGTGTAGATATTGCCTCTGCCTTTGTAAAATTGGAAAAAACTAAGAAAATTCCCCAGTGTAACATCGACATTGCTAAAGGGCTTATTTATTCGGTGATGGGATATGCAAACACCTGCAATTTCCCTAAACGGTTTTTAACAGCCTTAAAATCGTTGAAAAATGACTGTGAATTACATATTACAAAAGCAGACAAAGCTAATGTATTAGTTATTATGAACAAAACAACTTATTTAGAAAAGATGTATGTACTTTTATCTGATGTTTCTACTAACATAAAATTAAGAGTTAATCCCTTAGACGAGGTCATCAAAGATTTTAATAAAAACTTAAAATCTATCTTAAAACAAGAAAAATCCTTAATTAATGCCTTTATCTCTACTGGTCCGTCTTTGCCTTATTTATATGGTTTAATTAAAACCCATAAAACAAGATATCCAATCAGACCAATTATCAGTGCTACAGGTTCTATTAACTATAAATTATCCAAATATTTAGTCAAATTACTTTCCCCGATCTTAGGATCTATTTCAACCTCTCATATAAAAAATTCTGTTGATCTTTGCGAAAAATTAGAAAAAGTTAACCTTACGTCTAGACATAGATTAGTAAGTTTTGATGTAACTTCATTGTTTACCAGAGTGCCGGTTGATGACTTATTGGATTTCCTGTCGGGTATTTTAGATGCTTATGATTTACCTTTATCAACCCATACTAATATTGAGCTCATTTGTTTGTGCATTAAAAAGTGTAAATTTAGTTTTAATGGAGATTTCTATGAACAGGTTTTTGGTATGGCTATGGGTAATCCTTTGTCTCCACTTTTATCCAACATATATATGGAATTTTTTGAATCTAGATTAATCCCTTCAGTGTGGTCTTCCCAAATTGTGTGGTATCGATATGTTGATGATGTTCTAGGTATTTTAGAAGAAAATTTTAATCTTGAGGGCTTTGTTTCAATCATTAATTCATTAGTACCATCAATAAAATTCACTATAGAAAATGAAGAAAATAACCGTATCCCATTTTTAGACGTTTTAATAGTTAGAGAAACAGATAAATTTAAGTTTTCCATATACAGAAAGCCTACAAATAATTTTTCATATGTACATTTTTACTCCGGTCACTCTAAAAATATTAAGCATTCAGTTTTTTCCTCCATGTACCTTAGGGCATTGAGAATTTGTAGCCCAGATTACATTGAGGAGGAGTTCACTAAAATAGAAAAAATTGCTACAGATCTTTGTTATCCTAAATATTTCTTAGAAAAATGTATGAATAAGGCTAAGAAAACATTTTATAGTGTCCAATTAGAGAGAAAGGAAACAATTAATAATATGCTTTGTTTGCCATTTCATGTTTGTTTTTTAGATGTTATACCCCTTTTGAAAAAACTAGACATTGCTGTAGTGTTTAAATATAACTGTACTTTAAAAAACATGTTAATTAAGAATAGTTCTGGAAATGATAATAATGTATTATATAGCATTCCTTGTTCAGAGTGTAACCTATTTTGTGTTGGCCAAACATCAAAAAGTATACCAGTCAGATTAAAACAACATCAGGTGGCCGTCTCCAGGGGTTCTCTTAATAATGCCTTGGCCTCCCACTGGTTAGGGTCAAGTCACAGAATTGGTTGGTCAAAGACGGAAAAAGTAATCCATGTAAATGACTATTTCCAAAGGAATATTGTTGAATCATTTTTAATTTCCTGTACTCAAGGTAGAAATTTGAATCTAAGCCCAGGTCTGTTTTCCGTTAATCCAGTATTATCCTTTTATCTAAAATCTGACTTCTCCGGAATTATTAAGAAACTGACAGCTGTTGGATCCCCTTCTCCTGTATAAATACGATGTCTTTGTATATGTATTCTCATTGCTGAGTTTGATAATGTCCTGAGTGGATGAAAGTGCTAACTCCAATCAAGTCTTTTTCATTTTTCCTTTCGTGGCTATAATACATTTTATATTCATCACGTGTCAGCTTTTGTGATTTCTACACACACACACAAACACACACACACACACACACATATATATATATAAAATATGTTCAGATACTACATATTATGAAGTAATTGAGAAATCCCAGTGTATTAGTATATTTCATCATATAATTAAAGTTTTAATTAAAAAGTAAAAACAACTTTTATCATATTTTTATCACAT
This sequence comes from Palaemon carinicauda, assembly GCF_036898095.1. Taxonomy (NCBI): domain Eukaryota; kingdom Metazoa; phylum Arthropoda; class Malacostraca; order Decapoda; family Palaemonidae; genus Palaemon; species Palaemon carinicauda. The sequence continues at coordinate 103,732,623 of NC_090746.1, read as the reverse complement.
TATGAAAATAAGTAACCTACATTCATATAAATTTCAAATCCAGACCGTATCTTGGAACGCGAAATCTTCATTGTTTTCTATATATTGGAATATTTTTGTTTGTGTTATGCTGGATAAACTGCTCATTCATCCAATTTTTCACTGATCATCTCGGGGCGTAAAATTTCTTGCAGATTATCGAAAGTTTTTTTAAAATAGATTTATGAAGATGGAGTCTCGTGGACTTCAAGCACAGAAAATTCACAAGTAGGATTAGAGGATTATAAATCAGAATCTGGAACGTCGGAATTGCTTGCAGAGTCGTTAGCTTAAAAAAATGGAGAGGAAGAGATTGCTCTCTCTTCAGAGCAAGATGACATTACTCAACTGGAGGGGCACTCAGTAGAGAGCAGACCTCCGCCGCGGCAGCTTATTTCTCGACCGTGACCTTGACCTTTGACCTTAATTTGTATTAATTCTCTTGCTTGAGGGTACACTCGGGCACACTATTCTATCTTATTTCTCTGCCTCTTGTTTTGTTAAAGTTTATATAGTTTATACAGGAAGTATTTATTTTAATGTTGTCAGTCTTCTTAAGATATTTTATTTTTCCTTGTTTCCATTCCTCACTGAGCTATTTTCTCTGTTGGAACCCCTGGGTAATAGCATCCTGCTTTTCCAATTAGGGTTGTAGCTTAACAAAGGACAATAATAATAATAATAATAATAATAATAATAATAATAATGATAATAATAATAATAATAATAATAATAATAATAATAATAATAATAATAATAATAATAATAATAATTGTCGTGGATTTTAAACGCTCAAATATGAACCAAGTTTGAAGTCTCTTTGACAACGATGTCCAAACTTTTGGCTGATTACGTGTATTGGTCATTTTTCTTTGACCGTGACCTTGAACCTGACCTTTGACCCTGACCTTCCAATATATTATTGCATTCTGAAATTCAGTGCCATTTCGAAGCCTTTATAAACGCTGATATGGTATTTTCCCGTGTTATATACTCTATAATGTAGATTACGTATCTTGAGTGCAATGTATGTTGTTGTTTCATGGTTTGTTTCATCATCTCTTCATTTGAAATTTGGTATTACCAGGTTTTAGATATATTTGGAAAATATATATTGTATTTAAACTAATGATAATTTTTCATTTGATATGAAATTCGCGTTTATGATTATATAGATAGAAAATAAGTATATTGGACAAAATGAAAGCCCTGCAATAAGTTCAAATCATAATGTACAAGACTTTAGATGAAATGATAAAATTATTCCATGATTCCTTAATCGGAGACAGTTTAGAGCATTAAGTGTGCTGAGAAGATTGCAATTTTACAAGAAAAAAAAATGTGGTTTAAAATCCTCGTTTTAAAATCTCGAACCTATTACGAATTTCTAAGAATACGTAAGAAATGAAAACTCAAAAGTTACCTCCTCATCAAGATAACATCTTCCCAATACTCTTAAAGAAAGCTTCTTGCCTTCAATATATACAAAAGGAATAACACACAAAAAGATAAGATAAATCCATCGTCTCTTAACCTTCAATATGTTTAAAGGTTTAAAGGCCATTCATGGATGGCAGAGGAAAGGGACAGGGACATTGCCCTATCAAGCATTACAATGCCCTAAAGACTAACCAAATTACATATGACCAGCGCCCAAGCCCCCTCTCCACCCAAGCTAGGACCAAGGAGGGCCAGGCAATTGCTACTGATGACTCGGCAGATAGACCCATAGGCTCCTCTACCCCTCCCCCCATCCTTAGTTCACAAGGATGGTGAAGTTGCAGCTACCAAAGGAACAAACAAGTTTGAACGGGACTCGAACCCTAGTCTGGCGATCACCAATCAGGGACGATACCACATCGGTATCAGATGTAAATGAGCCAAATATTTTACGCTTTGGCTGAATTAGAAATTGATCTCAGGTGTTGTTGTTGATTTTGTGTCAAAACCAAAACACGAACGTTTGTGATTCATTTGACAATTCTATCAACGGAAATTATGTGCGTGAAATATTCACAACTGTTCAGACCAGTTTGTATCAAGCACATGATGCATCTGGACCCCTTTAGAATGGATACCCAATACACTCTTTGTCGAACATTGAAGTTGTGTGGTGCAATCTGTAAACAACTTTTAAAAGTCTTTCCCCCTCTTCAATGACTTCTGAATATGTAAAGGGGTTTCCATTTTTATTTTACTCTGAAATGTTCCAGTATCGCTTTGAATGTATTGGTTGTTCCTTTTCTAGATAGTTAAAGTAATACTTTAGAGGATTGGCTGTTCCTTTTCTATATTATTTAGGTAATGCTTTTAGAAATTGGTTATTCCTTTTCTTTATTATTTAGGTAATGCTTTTAAAGATTAGCTGTTCCTTTTCTAGATTATTTAGGTAATGCTTTTAAAGATTAGCTGTTCCTTTTCTAGATTATTTAGGTAATGCTTTTAAAGATTAGCTGTTCCTTGCTAGATTAGCTGTTCCTATTCTAGATTATTTAGGTAATACTTTTAAAGATTAGCTGTTCCTTTTCTAGATTATTTAGGTAAGGCTTTTAAGGATTAGCTGTTCCTTTTCTAGATTGTTTAGGTAATGCTTTTAAAGATTAGCTGTTCCTTTTCTATATTATTTAGGTAATGCTTTTAGAAATTGGTTATTCCTTTTCTTTATTATTTAGGTAATGCTTTTAAAGATTAGCTGTTCCTTTTCTAGATTATATAGGTAATGCTTTTAAAGATTAGCTGTTCCTTGCTTGATTAGCTGTTCCTATTCTAGATTATTTAGGTAATACTTTTAAAGATTAGCTGTTCCTTTTCTAGATTATTTAGGTAATGCTTTTAAGGATTAGCTGTTCCTTTTCTAGATTGTTTAGGTAATGCTTTTAAAGATTAGCTGTTCCTTTTCTCGATTATTTAGGCAATGCTTTCAAAGATTGGCTGTTCCTTTTCTAGATTATTTATGTAATGCTTTTAAAGTTTAGCTGTTCCTTTTCTAGATTATTTAGGTGATGTTTTTATAGATTAGCTGTTCCTTTTCTAGATTATTTAGGTAATTCTTTCAAAGATTAGCTGTTTCTTTTCTAGATTATTTAGGTAATGCTTTTAAAGGTTAGATGTTCCTTTTCTAGATTATTTAGGTAATGCTTTTATAGATTAGCTGTTCCTTTTCTAGATTGTTTAGGTAATGCTTTTAAAGGTCAGGTGTTCCTTTTCTAGATTATTTAGGTAATGAATAGTGATATGGTCAAGTAAATCCTGCCGAATGTAATAAAGTAAAATCAAAGAAATAAAATGAAATTAGACATACTAATGAAGTTCATTTTTCAACATTAATAAAAAGATTTGAACTCCGCAGAAACTATCAGACACGTAATAATAGTGTACCGCACGTGTTTCATACACGATCTGACACTATCGGTGTGGATTTTTTTTTTTTTTTTTTTTTTTTTTTTTTTTTTTGTCTTATCACTCGCTCTTCTCGGCACTGTTAATGGATCATCCTGTGTTTTCATGGTAGCACAAGCTTTATCATTTTGGAATCTTTGTGACGTTCTTCCTCTCAAATCGCTGTATAACCCCAATGATTGTTGGACAAAGTTTAGTTGCATTCACCTCGCCTCTCAATTATCACTAACTAACGAGGCTTCCCTGCACTGTTAATAGATCATCCTGTGTCATGATGCTAGCACAAGCTTTTTCATTATTGAATTTTTTTGACGTTCTTCCTCGGAAGTCGCTGAATGTAAACCCGATGACTGTTTGATAAAGTTTAGTTGCATTCACCTCGCCTCGGTTATCATCTAACTAGCGAGGCTTCCTTGCACGGTTAATACACCAATCTGTGTTATGATGCTAGCACAAGCTTTATCATATTTGAATTTTTATGACGTTCTTCCTCTCAAGTCGCTGTATATAAACCCGATGACTGTTTAATAAGTTTAGTTGCATTCGCCTCGCCTCTCAGTTATCACCTAACTAGCACCTCGCAAAATAGTGCAGAATTGTATTGATTGTAGATATTTCGCGTTTCCGAGATAACATTTGATCTTGAACCAACTTTTCGTGTGCGATTGTTTGTCAAAACTGCCGAGGGGATTTTCAGCATTTGTAATTCAAATGAGAGTTCAGTGGATGCGTTCTATTTGCCCCTAAAGGCAAATGGATAACGCTGGTGGGGGAAAAGAAACAACTTTCCAAAACATTTGAGTTTTCAGAACATGAGGGTTGTGGTGGCCGATGTGGTAACGTCCTTGACTGGTGAACGTCAGACTTGGGTTCGAGTCACGCTCAAACTCGCTAGTTTCTGTGGTCGTTGCAACCTCAAAATCCTTGTGATCTAAGGATTTGTGGTTTGTTGGAGCCTATAGGCCTATCTGCTGAGTCATCAGCAGCCATTGCCTGACCTTCCTTGGTCCTAGCTTGAGTGGAGAGGGGCTTAGGCGCGGATCACATGTACTGTATATATAGTCAGTTTCTAGTGCATTGTGCTAGTTGATAGGGCAATGCCACTGTCCCTTTTCTCTGCCATTTATAAGTGGCCTTTAAACCTTTAAACTTATATCAACACAGCAACATCCTTGTATTCATACTTTATATGCATGTAAATGTGTCATAGGGGGAGTGTGTATTCATTTTGTATAAAGTCAGTGTTTTCTGAAAATATTTTCCCACCAAATGAATTTGAAATATGAGATTTAACTCAACTCCTTAATAATCTGGCCAGCTTACTTAAGATTAACTTACTAAAAACTTATTCAGTAACGTATACCAGATATACTGTATAGTAAACTTATGTTTATTGATCTTGCCTGATTTTACTAAATCTTTTTTCGCATGTTCAGTATAGTGGGCTTATCTGGTATACGTTACTGAATAAGTTTTCAGTAAGTTAATGTTAAGTAAGCTCGGCAGATTATTAAGGAATTGATGTAAATCCCATATTTCAAATACAAAAGTGGGAAAAGATGCAAACAAAGAAGAATATATATATATATATATATATATATATATATATATATATATATATATATATATATATATATATATATATATATATATATTTATATAGATACATATATATATATGTATATATATATTTGAATATATATATTATATATATATATATATATATATATATATATATATACATATATATATATATATATATATATATATATATATATATATATTTAAACTTGTAAGTTATTTGAAGTTCCCCTTTACGGTAAAAATTATGTTATAAGAAATAAAAATAAAATATTATTTACCTATTAATCAGGTTAAAGGAAATTGTAGGAGAGAGTCCTGTCAATCAGACTTACTGACAGAGTGACAGCATACACATACTGAGTCCATAATCCTCCCCTGTATGGAAACTTCAATACTTCCCAAACTCCATTAGTCACTTTCAAAATGCAATTCATCATTTAAAGACCCTCTGACGACAAAGCAGCTGTGACCTGATTAATTGCTCGAATCTTAGAACTTTAAATTTTATAGGGGTTTGACTTAGTTTCACTCGGGATAACTATAGCTACATGATTCTTGAAATTCCCTCAAATTAATTAAAATCTCTTATTTTATCTACATCTATGGATGGAGGGCATAGATAATCTCTCTCTCTCTCTCTCTCTCTCTCTCTCTCTCTCTCTCTCTCTCTCTCTCTCTCTCTCTCTCTCTCTCTAGTCTGAAAATATGGGCCGTATACTACTGTAGATTATCTGTAAAATTGAACCTTTCTGTGCGTTATGTATTAGTTCAGTCCATATCAATCAATTTACTCTACGTCAAATTTCCCTTTATTTGATCATAAATCTAACGTTAATGGGCTTTTAAAAATATTTTTATATAGCCAATATTTGATTAGAGTAAGATTAAAAAAATATTTATTTAGGCTACCGTGATTTTGTCAACCATTAGTCTAGAATTTATTTTCCTCTGTTGAGTAGAGTTGACCATGTCATGTCACAATTTCATGATATCTTCCTGAAGCGTTCTTTGAAAAAAAAATATTAGATACTACCCAAAATGGGTCTTATCTCTTTATATTGAAATGTTCTTATTTATTTTAAGAAATAATTCGTAAAATGTTCCTTATCACACCTTAGTAAGGGAAATTTTTACCTCTTTTTTATTTTTATAATTTATATATGAAACATTTATTTTCATGTTGTTACTATTCTAAAAATATTTGATTTTGATTTGTTCATTACTTCTCTTGTAGGTTATTTGTTTCCTTATTCCATTTCTTACTGGGCTGTTTTTCTCCGCTGGAGCCCTCTGGCTTATAGCATGATGCTCTTCCTAGGGCAGTAGCTTAGCTAGTGATAATAATAATAATAATAATAATAATAATAATAATAATAATAATAATAATAATAATAATAATAATAATTCTTTACTTCTCTTGTGGTTTATTTGTTTCCTTATTTTCTTTCCTCACTCAGCTATTTTTACATGTTGTTGCCCATTGGGCTTATAGCATCCTACTTTTCCAACTAGGTTTATAATTATAGCTGATGTTATTTGAAACAGGTGAAATTAAAATGCATTCTATTAAATCGATGGTTAATTGTATTTCTCTTCCCTTATTTTGTTAAGTTTTCGTAGTTTATATAGGAAATATTTATTTAAATGTTATTATTCTTAAAATATTTTATTTTTCCTCGTTTTCATTCCTCACTGGGCTATTTTTCTTGTTGGTGTCCCTGGGCTTATAGCATTTTGATTTTGCAACTAGGGTTGTGGCTTAGCAAGTAATAATAATAATAATAATAACAGATAAGTGAGAGTAGAAATAGTCACATGAATAGACGAACAAGTATGTAAAGCAGACACCGCTACGAAATTATGATTCATTGACCAAAGGAAATATTAAATAGGTACAGTAAAGTAAGTGAAATTTTCCGCTTCTTCGTTCCTTTAAAAATGAACAACTGAAAACTATCCAAGAGTTTAATATGCGAGATCTGACTGAATTATGCTCGGTGTGCTCTCTCTCTCTCTCTCTCTCTCTCTCTCTCTCTCTCTCTCTCTCTCTCTCTCTCTCTCTCTCTCTCTCTCTCTCTCTCTCTCTCTCTCTCTCTATGCATTTTCATTCAAGAAATATCAAATATTTTTCCTTTTCCTGAAATGCACTTTGCTCTGAAAACCCATATTTCCTCACAACGTTGCTTTTTCCCACCTCTGTCTCTCTACATCTCCCCAGTACTCTCTCTCTCCCACATTCAATTTGATATCTGTCCTCCCCTTCTGTCTTTTTCAAATTCAATCCGGCTGGAGACCCAACCTGATTGTTTTCCTGACTCGACCCACCATCATAAAACTCTCCCATTCCTCTTTGCCTTGATTCAAATCGGAACATGATCATCGAGCTCTGTTGGCTGCCCGCTGTTTTAATACAATATTACAGACACTTTCCTGTAACTCGGAAGGCAATACGATGATATCGTTTTCAAAATCAGTTTATTTCTGTCAGCAAATGAAATGATACACCCCACTTGAAGGTTTAATGGTTCAAAGACCGCTCACGAATGGCAGAGGCAAGGGACAGTGATATTGCCATATCAAGCAAGACAATGCCCTAGAGATGATCATATACACTTATGATCTACTCAACAGATAGACCTTTAGGCTCCCCCAAACACCCCATCCTTAGCTCACAAGAATGGTGAGGTTACAGCGATCAAAGGAACTAACGAGTTTGAGCGGGACTTGAGCCCCAGTCTGTCGATTACCAGGGTGGGACGTTACCGCATCGGCCACCACAACCCAAATATTGATGATATTCAATTTCGAGGTATTCGGAAGCTATCCTATCAAATTCTATTTGAGATATGCTCTATTTTATAGACAGAATTTATTATTCAACTAGAATTTTTGAAATGCCCTCTTGAGA
>NC_090746.1:103704714-103719714 GCF_036898095.1 Palaemon carinicauda | reverse complement strand
CAGTGTTGAAATTATAACAAATTAGTTTATTGCATTCTGGGTGATATGTCTATATTTTAGGCTTCAACTTGTTTGATTAATGAACAATAGAATTCTTGCATGGCTAAAATAGTCTTTTTTACTTTATGTACGTAGCTATGCCAGATCCCATAGACATCCTTTTTCCGACTTGCGTACGTATTTTCTTATTCTTTTTCAAGAATGGAAGAGATGATTTTATTATGTAAGTCTACCATCAAATTTAAACCGTTTTCTTCAAGTGGTTAAACACCCTAACTTCCATTTTCTTTATATATTTATAAGAAGTAACAAAATCATTTTATGAAACCAGAGGGCTTTGCTTGTATCATTGTCTGCTCGTTTAAAGGTTTAAAGGTAGTTCATGAATGGCAGAGGCAAGGGACAGTGACATTTCCCTTTCAAGCAGGACAATGACCTAGAGACTGACCTTATATATATATATATATATATATATATATATATATATATATATATATATATATATATATATATATATATATATATAAATATATATATATATATATATATATATATATATATATATATATATATATATATATATATATATATATATATATGATCAGCGCACAAGCCCCCTCTCCATCCAAGCTAGAACCAAGGAGGGCCAGGCAATGGCTGCTGATGACTGAGCAGATAGATCTATAGGCTCCTCCAAACCCCCATTCTTAGCTCCTAAGGATGGTGAGGTTGCAGCGACCAAAGGAAATGCGAGTTATGAGTGGGATTCAAACCACAGTCTGGCAATCACCAGGCAAGAAGATGCATAAAGTGTCAGAATAGATAACTATATCGAACAAAAACGTGAAATGTATTGCAGCGTCAGCCCTTGCCAGGCAAATTCATTCGTCCTATTCATGTGTGTGCTCGGATATATTCAGTAATTTTGTGTTATGGTTATTCTGAAAAATGCATCAAGTGTCAGAAGGTGATAATAGGCCAAAAGCATAAAATTCTTATCAAGACTTATAAAAAAGTCAGGAGACATTTAATGATTTTGTTGAAATATATAACTCATTCTTGAATATTTTCGAGATGCAAAAATCAAGTCTGGTAAAACTGACGTAGAATAACCCGTTTCCTCACCTCGCTTTCTATTCACAAACTTGTAAGTATTTAGTCATTGCCAGCTCAAGCATTATCATTTTCTTTTAAAGAAGCAAATTCTTTCTTCCCAAGATTCTTTCGTTCAGAAAGAAATGTGTTAAATGCCACAGAGAAGCGAAGGTATCATTATTCATGCTAAGGAGTAATATGTCAGTAGCAGCAATGACTGTTTTTGGCAGTGAAATTTTACGATGTTAATACCACAGAAATAAAAACATTACAGAATGCTCCGATGATCTTCAATTTATCTTCTGTCAGATGCAGAAAATTATATCTCAAATGAGGTTCACGGTAAAATAATATAGGAAATTAAATTTTTTTTTTTTTTCTAAATTAGGAATAATAGATAAGGTGGTTTATAAAAAGGCTGATGGAAGAGGTGTTTAAAATGTTGCTTTTAATATATAAGAATATTTTGGAGTAGCCATCAAAATGTATAATTGGATCATTTAGATAACTAATCGGTATTGTATATGTCAAATTATTTTAATTTATTTAACAGATTAACATGGCATTAATTATAAAATTAAAAAGCATATTGTTTAAAATCAGCTGATAGGTTTGCAATAGCTGGGATTTACAAAGACAATTCATTAGATTAATGAATTGATCTAATGAATGTTGCTGTAGCAACATCGATAATCCTATTAGGATATAGCAATTCAGAAAGGGTTTCTTTCCTTCCACTACCATGCTTCGGAAATACCTACCTCCTGTTTTTCCTAAGTTTTATAACCTTTCCTTCCCTGAACATGTATGAAGTTCTATAACTTTTTTACTGGAAGGATCTAGAAAAGCGTTTTACATTACCCTTGTCTATGTAGTCTTACCTAAGTGTTTCATAGAATTTATGATACTATGATTAGTATTAAGCAAGTAGTTTTTTTTTTACTGCACGTGTTTCATACACGCTCATTTACTGCAATGCTATTGCTTTGTTAAAACTCTTGCTCTCTCCTGCACCGATAATAGAAAAACCTATTTAAGCTTGCCATCGAATGTTTCATATTGCTTGAATTTTTGTGACATTGTTGACCCCAACTACTTATATACAAGCTGGTTATCTGTTGAATAAATTTCACTTGTATTCACCTAGCTTCTCTGCTAGTACCTAACAATTACGTTACCACAACTTCATGAATTCTGTTTGATAATTTACTTGATGTTTATGATACTCTCTTTGTCCCGGGAAAACATGAGAAAATAACAGATTTTCACATATGAACTGTTTTGTGTTTATCATTTCATTGTATATTTTTTTTCAACACATCATCAATTACCAAATAACATGATATCTGCATGATTTGAATTTATATCAATTAATTGAGATACTTAGTCCACTCACTTTATATATCCAACAAACTTATTATTTACAAAAGCTTTAAAACGCTTCCAATTTGATCTTTTACCATTAACTTTCGAATGTTGACGTATCTTGTTTGCGATGTGCTATCACATCCCATGGGATATAAGAGAAGATTATCCTTAATGGAAGTAACTGCGAAAATTTTGTCAAACTCTATTTCCTTGGGGGGGGGGGGGATATCCTGCAGAAGCATCAGGCATTTTCCTATAAAGATTATGGTCTTATTCATTTCCACTTTTTGGATAAACTAGATGAAGAAAACAAGTGTCAAGGTTAGAAAAGATATTTTTTGGTTACAGTAAATTAGAACTAGGCATCTTACCTAGGTTTAAAAGAGGGTCATATATTTTGTACCAGAGGACATGAAATTAACAAAGAAAACACAGGAATAAGATAGGAAATCAATGACTGTCATTCATTGTTTCATTCCATAGAACTACTGTATGTCTCTGCTGTTGTTGAATTGTTAAATCCTACAGTGATCTATAGGAGAACGTTTCGGGGTCCGTACCGTAGAGACCCATTATTGCAGAGTTTAAACTGATTCGCTTTTAACGGTATTGCTTTTCTGCATACAGGCAAATCGGTGTAAATCTCCTTTATGGAGTTCACTCCCTCTATCTATCTGTCTGCCTATCTATCTATTAAACTACCTGTATACCATTTCCTTTAGGGATAGAATGCTTTACCATTAATCCTAATATACTTTGGTGTCATTGGACACTCAAAAGATTAGCTAAACTATTTTTTTACTTAAAGTTTCTGAAAGAAATACTTGAATATCTTGTAAAACACGTTGCTAGTTTCTAGTTTAAAGGTTTAAATGCCGCTAAGGAATGGCAGAGGCAAGGTACAGTGATATTGCCCTATCAAGCAGGACATTGCCCTAGAGACTGACCATAATATACATATGATCAGCGTCCATGCCCCCTCTCCATCCAACCTAGGACCAAGGAAGACCAGGCAATGGCTGCCGATAACTCAGCAGGAGGACCTATAGGCTACCCCAAATCCCCCAACCTTAGCTCACAAGGATGGTAAGGTTGTAGACACTAATAGCATTAACGAGACTGAGTGGGACTCGAACCCCGTCTGCAAAACACACAACCCTTTAATTGTATTATTATTATTATTATTATTATTCTTCTTCTTCTTCTTCTTCTTCTTCTTCTTCTTCTTCTTCTTCTTATTATTATTATTATTATTATTATTATTATTATTATTATTATTATTATTATTATTATTTCTACTTCTTGCTAAGCTACAACCCTAGTTGGAAAAGCAGGATGCTATAAGCCCGTGGGCTCCAACAGGGAAAATAGCCCAGTGAAGAAAGGAAACAAGGGAAAATGAAATATTTTAAGAACAGTAACAACATCAAACTAAATATTTCCTATATAAACTATAAAAACTTTAACAAAACAAGAGGAAGAGAAATAAGATAAAATAGTGAGCCCGAGTGTACCCCCAAGCAAGAGAACTCTAATCCAAGACAGTGGTAGACCATGGTACAGAGGCTAGGGTACTACCCAAGACAAGACAACAATGGTTTGATTTTGAAGTGTATGTAAGAGTTATTAAAAAGATTAGAATATATTTTCTCTATGAAATTAGTAAACATCAAAGACTTATTTAATGCAAATCTTCAATTGGGCTTTATATATTTAGTTTTCATATGCAGGAAGACACTATAATTCTGTGAGATTGTTGTATTTCAGATATACTTACCTAAAAGATTTAATATGTGTTCTATATTCTTAGTCTTTAGAGCCGCTGCTGGTACTTATTCTTTGATCTTTATTTTTTTAAGAATGTCAATCCTCTTTAGTAAAGGTTGTTTACAGGATTTTAAGTTGATATGCTACAAGATTATATGAAATTTTTGTACTTTGACTATTATTACAGTTAACAGCAAGATGAAGCCTTATATAGTCGAGTTGTTAAATTTCATTTCTAAATGACCTATAATGACCCTCCCCCCACCCCCCACTCCCCACCCCCCCCCCCCAAAAAAAAAAAAAAAATAAAGATGCGATTCAGCTTGGTAGAATCCCTGTAGGTCCCTGAGAATAAAGCAGGTTTTATCTTAAGGATGAGATCCTATTAAAGGTTAAATAGTCGAAGGATGTTATGGTTAAGAATTAAAGTTGTTTTCCAATAGAAATTTTATGCCAATATTGTTGATATTGTTAACGACTATGATATTCATAGCCAGCATTATATTGCTTTTGTTGCCGTTTTCAGGTATGAATAAAAATTTCCTTACCTTGCCAAGTTCTTTATATTACTTGGGCAGCTGACAATGTTCAAGACTAAAGGGAAGACAATAAACTCTTTTTTTTTTTTAAAGGTAGTTATTCTCGTCAAAGATTTAAAAATAAATGTAGAAAACTAACAATATTCAATGTTTGTCTTAAAACTTATTCACGTTAATATTGATCTGAATTTACTTGATGAAATGAAAGGTACATTTAAAAAACCAGTAATTTTAATGGGAAATCCTCCGTAAAATTATACAGTTTTCAGCCGTATTTCAGTAAAACACAGGATACCGTAATTTTACCCTGCGTTGTTATTATCTTTTACGGGTTTGTGACCGTAATGTGACTCCTTTACGTCAATGTATGTATTAAAACGGTAAACACCTGGCAACATTTATTCCAGGATTATTACTCTATTTTGTTATTATCTTTTACGGGTTGGTGAACGAAATATCAGTCCTTCACGTCAATATATTAGTTTTTAAAACGGTAAATGCCTGGTAACATTTATTCCAGTATTTGTATCGTTAAATTTTTCAAGTGTATACATTCAATGAAACTTAATATTATTTGAATAAAAAGACATCTATACATTATATCTCTTAAAAGCTTCCTCATTAAGATATAGAAATAACAATACCCTTCTATTTTCTAAGGTTTATGGCCTCTGGCAGTTTTTCTTTCTTATCCTCATGTATATTTTCCTTTTCATATCCGAGCCACTGTGCTCTCAACCCTACTGTTCTAAGCCATCACCAGCGGCCATGTCCATTGTTCCTTATTAATTAAGTTCTAGTCATAGGATCCCTCTTCATTAAAGAAGTCATTTCCTGGGGCTAGTCATAGTATTAGACTTTGTTGTATGACCATTTGTACTATAATTACGTAATGTAAAATCACTATAGAATAAACATCCGTAGACCCATCTTCCCGAAAACCATTGAAATTATGTAAGAAAAAGTAGTTTAAAGGTTTAAAGGCCGCTCATGAATGGCAGAGGCAAGGGATAGTGTCATCACCGTATCGAGCAGGACAATGCCCTAGAGGCTGACTAATGTATACATATGATTAGCGCCCCCTCTCCACCCAAGCTAGTACCAAGAAGGGCAAGGCAATGGCTGCTGATGACTCAGCAGATAGACCTATAGGCTCCCCCAAACTCCCATCTTTAGCTTACAAGGATGGTGAGGTTACAGCGACCGAAGAAAATAACGAATCTGAGCGGCACTCAAACCTTAGTCTGGGGTTCACCAGTCAAGGACGTTATCACATCGGCCACCAGTTGATAAGAAAAAGATTATTCAATTATATTGATGTTTGATCGGTATTCGATTAATTTAATGCTGAGATGAATAAACCATGATGGAATAGAGATACTTTATGTAGTGACTGATGTAAAAAGATTTATTTCAAGAGGTTTTCTCAAGTATCTTTCAGCTCCTATGAAAAAAACCCTGATTCTCTTAATCATGAGTTGTTCAATAATCTTATATCAAGTTTTCCAGCATACAGTATGATAATATGTTTGGATTTTGAGACTGATTTGTGCAAGGTCTTTGCATCACAGTCAGAATCTCATAACTAGGAACTAGTTTTGTATATATTTACTATGTATCATTAACTTAGTTTATTATTGATTATTTTATCTCAGTAGTTGTGGTTTCTTATTGTAATGTTCCTTGACCAGATTTCATGACACATGTAAATTGGATAGAATTGCGTCGTGATATCAACATTTGTAACAGGTTCCAGTCCAGATAGAGTTCCCCTTCTTTAATCGTTAGATGTTGTGATGGCCTTGAGGTATTGTCCTTGCCTGGTGAATGCCAGACTGGGGTTCGAGTCCCTCTCTAACTCGTTAGTTCCTTTGATTACTGCAACATCACCATCCTTGTTAGCTAACTATGGGGTATTTGGGGGAGGCTTTAGGTCTATCTGCTTACTCATCAGCAGCCATTACCTGGCCTTCCATGGTCCTAGCTTACGTGAAGATGGGGCTTAGGCACTGGTTATATGTATATATACTCAGTCTCTAGGGTATTATCCTGCTTGATAAGGCAATGTCACTGTCTCTTGCATCTGCCATTCATGAGTGGCCTTTAAACCATTAAAGCCTTTAAACTACATCATTGCTTTGTAACATGAGTGACTTTCCATTCAAATTTTTCAAAAACCTTATTTAGTGTCTCCTGAGGGTTACTTTATACTTTCAGAATCCCTCTAAATGATTTTCTTAAAGAAAGTTACGTACAGAAAACGAGTTTTATGAACGATAGCGGGGGAAATATGGAAAATGAATTTTATCCTTAATGAAGACTGAAGCATTGCACTGAAAGGAATCTCTTGGTGAATAGTTCTCCACTATCTTCTTTCAATATTAGACAAACACAGAGTCCGCTGAAAGGCAAGAACCCTCTTTCACATAGTCTTTGAGAACCCTTCAATGTCCTTCAATTTCTATTTCCTTCTCTCTTTAAATGACAGATCATATCTCCTCATTTTGAATGATTCAGCTCTCCTGAAAACTTGAGAGAGAGAGAGAGAGAGAGAGAGAGAGAGAGAGAGAGAGAGAGAGAGAGAGAGAGAGAGAGAGAGAGAGAGAGAGAGAGAGAGAGAGAGAGTAATCCCATTGATGAAAATGAAGTGAAATTTCTTCACATCTGGAACCGAATGTAATTACAATTTTCTTTATTTAATCAACCAATATTAAATTGACTCATATATATATATATATATATATATATATATATATATATATATATATATATATATATATATATATATATATATATACTATATTTATACAGTATACTGTATATGTGTATATACATATATATATATATATATATATATATATATATATATATATATATATATATTTATATTTAATATGATATGATATAATATATATATATATATATATATATATATATATATATATATATATATATATATATGTATGTATATATATGTATATATATGAATATATATGTATATATATATGTATATATATATATATATATATATATATATATATATATATATATATATATATATATATACAGTATATATGTATATATGTATATATACATATACACACACACACACATATATATATATATATATATATATATATATATATATATATATATATATATATATATATATATATATATATATATACACCATACATAGATGTGTATAATCACGTATGTTTGGGTTCATATACTCTCTTGAAACTACCTCAATGATAATTTGCGTCCCAGAACTTTGCTGTTGAAATACAGCATATGCATGAAACCAACGAATAGTTAAATACACTGTTGATTCTGTTCTTCTCTCTGCTATCAGTATTCCATATTTCTTTCTTATGCAAATGAACATTGAGAAACTCTCTCTCTTTCTCTCTCCCTTTCCCTTGTTAACGGTCATTAACTCTTAATGGTAAACATTTACTTCCATTCAGATCCTGAATTTTCATGGCTTAGATTTAGCCGAAATGTATTGGCCAGTAGGTTTTACATATATATATATATATATATATATATATATATATATATATATATATATATATATATATATATATATATATATATATATATATATATATATATTATATGTGTGTGTGCGTGCGTATTTCATCTAATTGAAATCTAACAATTTAACATGTTTCTTAAAAGACATAATAAAAAGAGCAAGATTTATAACTCTGTAAATCACCTAACTGCTCATTTAAAAGTAAATATATCCCAACAATTACTTTGTTCTTCCTCTACAAGACAGACACAGCAATACTATAAAGATAATAATTTTCCGGAATTTTTATTGCTCACTGATAGCAGTATGTTTAGTTAAAAGTTCTCGTAGGATATTTCATTATAACATTCTGAAGATTAAATGTAAGGTTGCCTAAACATTTCTTTCATCTATTATGTACCATCAAACTATAAAAATTAAAACGATAAAATAGTACTAAAATTGTTGGTAACGTCCTTGCCTGGTGATCGCCTGACTTGGGTTCGAGTCCCGCTCAAACTCGTTAATTCCTTTCGTTGCTGCAACCTCATCATCCTTGTGAGCTAAGGATAGAGGGTTGCAGCCATTGCCTGGACTTCCCAGGCCCTAGCTTGGATGGAGACGGGCATGGGCGCTGATCATATGCATATATGGTCAGTCTCTAGGGCATTGTCCAGCTTGATAGGGCAATGTCACTGGCCCTTGCCTCTGCCATTCATGAGAAGCCTTTACACCTCTAAACTCGATAGAGCGCTGACCTTCGCGGCGGCAGCTTATTTCTTGACCTTTTGCTTGACCGTGACCTTGACCTTTGACCTTGCCCTTCAAGAACTTAATGATTTGCAGCTTTTTATATAACAGTTAATCCCTGTAAGTTTCATTGCTCTACGATTAAAATTTTAGCCAGGAAGCTATTTGCAAACAAACACACACAAACATATGGTGAAACATAACCTCCTTCCAACTCCGTTGGCGGAAGTAAAAATCTATCTTGGACAAGATTTTTCTTGGTATTTTTTTTTTTTTATAAGATAGCACTTGTAACCAAACCCTAATATTGCTTTTTCATTATGAGAATAAATGGCAAATTACGTTTTTACCACAAGTTGCTATGAAAAAGTTCCCAACTTTCCGGGAAGCTTAAAAAAAAGAAAAGAGAAATATATATATATATATATATATATATATATATATATATATATATATATATATATATATATATATATATATATATATGTGTGTGTGTGTGTGTGTGTGTGTGTGTGTGTGTGTGTGTGTGTTATTTGTTGTTTCTTATAGTTGGTATCGTAACCCAGCTGTCATTCATGTCATCAGATAAATATCGAATGATTGTTAGCCAATATTTGTTCTAGTACGATTAAGTCATTTATCTTTTAATAATAGAGTGCGTAGAAATTAGCATAAAATGGCCAACAACCCCACCAATGGCTATGATAATGATATTATCAATAATGAATATATGAATAATAATAAT
This sequence comes from Palaemon carinicauda, assembly GCF_036898095.1. Classification (NCBI taxonomy): domain Eukaryota; kingdom Metazoa; phylum Arthropoda; class Malacostraca; order Decapoda; family Palaemonidae; genus Palaemon; species Palaemon carinicauda. The sequence goes on along the minus strand of NC_090746.1, from coordinate 103,709,930 downwards.
GGAAATACAAAGTGATAATGATAATAATAATAGTAATAACTATAATAATTTTAATCATTATCATTAGTAGTAACGGTGGTAATATTATTATTATTATTATTATTATTAAACTTGTATAGTCATATATTAGATACATTTTTTGGAACTAGAAAACCCAGACCAAACTATGATATTAGTGAAATAATAGGTGATTTTCTAGAGTATTGTTTTCTAAAGAAAAAATAGAAATAAAAATGTTATAAGTTTTTTAATGCAAAGAGGTGAATAGTAATCTCAGGCTCTGCCTTATGTTGTAATGTTTCAATGTTGTTATTGTGTTTGAAATATTTTGTTCTAATTGTTCATTACTTATTTTTTTTTTTTTTCATTTCCTTAGTTCCTTTCCTCATTGGGCTATTTATTCCTGTTGGAGCCCTTGGGCTTACAGCATCTTGCTTCTCCAACTAGGGTTGTAGCTTAGCTAATAATAATAATAATAATAATAATAATAATAATAATAATAATTCTCGTCCTCTGTTTTCTATACCATAACCCCAGGAGATATTGAATACGCAATCTGACATTGAAAATAGAGATTTGTCATTATATTCCATTTCTTGTATATGTGCACTGTAAATTTTAGCAATCGACAACTAGTAAAGTAATCTTCTTTTCCACTGTTTCCCTACATTGTATTGTATGATATTAAGATGATTGGCTATGTCTTTTTGGAAAATCTTGCGAGATACAGCTTAATTGAAGCTCTCCTAATGGGGCTGGGGAAGATATTTCCAATCGTAGTTAGGTAACTCAAACCTTGTTTGACATAAGACTGTTCACCGTAGCACTGACTGTTAAAGTCTTGTCAGACGTTGTTGTGGCCGGACTGGTAACGTTTCTGCTGCCTGGTGTTTGCAGTCGAGGGTTCGAGTCCCGCTCAGTCTCGATAGTGCCATTAGTGTCTACAACCTTACCATCCTTCTGAGCTAAGGATGGGGGTTTTTGGTGAGCCTACATGTCTATCTGCTGAGTCATCAGCAGCTATTGGATGCTGATCATATGTATATACGGTCAGTTTCTAGGCCATTGTCCGGCTTGATAGGGCAATGTCACTGTCCCTTGCCTCTGCCATTCTTGAGCGGCCTTTAAACCTTTAAACCAAGTTAACAGCTACTTCTACGATACGTTTATTGCGTTAAATACATCACAATGGTGGCAAAAAAATTCAAATTCATGATGTTTTTACATTTTTTCATATTTCCTTTAGAAGAAATATTGTTAGTGTATTCAATAGTGATCTAGATGATCTAGTTGATATTTTGATTAAAAATATATAGGATTGATACTATGATCTATCATTGCAACTTAGCATTATTAAAAATGTGATGGTTAGACTTTCGTGACTTTCAAAAATATTTCGGGTCACACAACTTTTACTACATTAACAGTGTTGTTATTTTCAAAATTTCTTTTTTCCCTCCAAAAAAAAAAAGTCAACAACTAAAAGCGTGATAATAGCTTAGTAATTATCATTAATTACAAGGGCATATAACTAGAGCCACACTTTCCAAAATGGCCTTAATAGCTGTAAAAAACAGATTGTATTAGCAAAGAGAGCTCCTAATAGACATTTTCTAGTTGCACTGTAAAGAATAATAATCCGGCCATTAGTGATCCAAATATTTTTAGGAATTCTGTGAAAATTTTGCCATTCATGAAATTCAAACATTCGCTCTGGCAGACTTGTCTTGATCCCTCTCACGATTTCGTTTCAAGTCCTATTTTAGATTTATGCAAAACACTTGAGAGAGAGAGAGAGAGAGAGAGAGAGAGAGAGAGAGAGAGAGAGAGAGAGAGAGAGAGAGAGAGAGAGAGAGAGCTTTGATTAAATAAATGCTATACTGTTCTATTAAAATGTTAAATTCATTGCAAAAGGGTAATTACAATGATTGCATCGGCTATTTCAGTTCATAATAAACTAGTTGACAGGACATTACCTTCCCATAGAGCTGACTTGTTCAACGCAGATATTATGTTCAAAGTAATGTTACCTTTTACTCAAATCAGCGATGTATTTGAAAAAACTAATGCTATGGACATCTATGTTATTGATACAATAATGATTCATTGATTATCTACTATCATATTCATATATGCTTATATATATATATATATATATATATATATATATATATATATATATATATATATATATATACTGTATATATATATATATATATATATATATATATATATATATATATATATACTGTATATATATATATATATATATATATATATATATATATATATATATATATATATATATATACATATATGTGTGTGTATGTGTGTGTATATATATATATATGTATATATATATATATATATATATATATATATATGTGTGTGTGTGTGTGTGTGGGTGGGTGTGTGTATAAATATTTATATAAATATGTATATATATATATATATATATATATATATATATATATATATATATATATATATATATATTATATATATATATAAGAAAATTTTGTTGGGATTGCAAGTGATGTATGTGGCAAGAAGGTTGTTGGAGGCAGCATGAGTAAGGGCAGTGAATGGTGGAATGAAGGAGTGAAGGTAAAAGTGGAAGAGAAAAAGAGGACTTTTGAAGAATGGCTGCAGAGTAATAGTATAGAGAAGTATGAAAAATATAGAGAGCAAAAGGTGGAAGTAAAGTGCAAGGTACGTGAGGCAAAGAGGGCAGCTGACCTGAGGTGGGGTCAGGGACTGGGTCAGTCATATGAAGAGAATAAGAAGAAGTTTTGGAAAGAAGTGAAGAGAGTAAGGAAGGCCGGCGCAAGAATTGAAGAGACAGTGAAAGATGGAAATGGAAGGTTGTTAAAAGGAGAGGAGGCAAGGAAAAGGTAGGCGGAATATTTTGAAAGTTTGTTGAATGTTGAGGATGATAGGGAGGCAGATATAATTGCTGTTCCAGGTGTTGAGGTGCCAGTGATGGGAGATGAGAATGAGAGAGAGATTACAATAGAGGAAGTGAGGAGAGCACTAGATGAAACGAGAGTAGGAAAAGCATCTGGTATGGATGGTGTGAAAGCTGAGATGTTGAAGGAAAGGGGTGTGACTGTACTTGAATGGTTGGTGAGATTGTTTAATGTGTGTTTTGTGTTGTCATTGGTACCAGTAGATTGGGTCTGTGCATGTATTGTACGACTATATAAGGGAGTTGTGCATGAGTGTTGTAATTCAAGAGGTATTAGTTTGTTGAGTGTAGTTGGAAAAGTGTATGGTAGAGTACTGATTAATAGGATTAAGGATAAAACAGAGAATGCAATCTTGGAAGTACAGGGTGGTTTTAAAAGAGGTAGGGGTTGTATGAATCAGATTTTTACAGTTAGGCAGATATGCGAGAAATATTTAGCAAAAGGTAAGGAGGTGTATGTTGCGTTTATGGATCTGGAGAAAGCATATGATAGAGTTGATAGGGAAGCAATGTGGAATGTGATGAGGTTATATGGAGTTGGTGGAAGGTTGTTGCAAGCAGTGAAAAGTTTCTACAAAGGTAGTAAAGCATGGGTTATAATAGGAAATGAAGTGAGTGATTGGTTTCCGGTGAGAGTTGGGCTGAGACAGGGATGTGTGATGTCGCCGTGGTTGTTTAACTTGTATGTTGATGGAGTGGTGAGAGAGGTGTATGCTCGAGTGCTTGGACGAGGATTAAAACTGGTAGGCGAGAATGATCATGAATGGGAGGTAAATCAGTTGTTGTTTGCGGATGATACTGTACTGGTAGCAGACACAGAAGAGAAGCTTGACCGACTAGTGACAGAATTTGGAAGGGTGTGTGAGAGAAGGAAGTTGAGAGTTAATGTGGGTAAGAGTAAGGTTATGAGATGTACGAGAAGGGAAGGTGGTGCAAGGTTGAATGTCATGTTGAATGGAGAGTTACTTGAGGAGGTGGATCAGTTTAAGTACTTGGGGTCTGTTGTTGCAGCAAATGGTGGAGTGGAAGCAGATGTACGTCAGAGAGTGAATGAAGGTTGCAAAGTGTTGGGGGCAGTTAAGGGAGTAGTAAAAAATAGAGGGTTGGGCATGAATGTAAAGAGAGTTCTATATGAGAAAGGGATTGTACCAACTGTGATGTATGGATCGGAGTTGTGGGGAATGAAAGTGATGGAGAGACAGAAATTGAATGTGTTTGAGATGAAGTGTCTGAGGAGTATGGCTGGTGTATCTCGAGTAGATAGGGTTAGGAACGAAGTGGTGAGGGTGAGAACGGGTGTAAGAAATGAGTTAGCGGCTAGAGTGGATATGAATGTGTTGAGGTGGTTTGGCCATGTTGAGAGAATGGAAAATGGCTGTCTGCTAAAGAAGGTGATGAATGCAAGAGTTGAAGGGAGAAGTACAAGAGGAAGGCCAAGGTTTGGGTGGATGGATGGTGTGAAGAAAGCTCTGGGTGATAGGAGGATAGATGTGAGAGAGGCAAGAGAGCGTGCGAGAAATAGGAATGAATGGCGAGCGATTGTGACGCAGTTCCGGTAGGCCCTGCTGCTTCCTCCGGTGCCTTAGATGACCACGGAGGTAGCAGCAGTAGGGGACTCAGCAGTATGAAGCTTCACCTGTGGTGGAAATGTGGGAGGTTGGGCTGTGGCACCCTAGCAGTACCAGCTGAACTCGGCTGAGTCCCTGGTTAGGATGGAGGAACGTAGAGAGTAGAGGTCCCCTTTTTTGTTTTGTTTCTTGTTGTTGTCGGCTACCCCCCAAAATTGGGGGAAGTGCCTTTGGTATATGTATGTGTATATATATATATATATATACATATATATATATATATATATATATATATATATATATATATATATATATATATTTATATATATTTATATATATTAATGTTATCGATAAGTCGATTATTAATGTGATATCTAATTAGATTTTATTATTATTATTATTATTATTATTATTATCATCATTATTTTTATTATTATTATTATTATTATTATTATTATTATTATTATTATTATTATTATTAGTTAAGCTACAACCCTAGTTGGAAAAGCAATATGCTATAAGCCCAAGGGCTCCAACAGGGAAAAATAGCCCAGTGAGGAAGGGAAATAAGGAAATAAATAAACGATATAAGAAGTAATGAACAAATAAAATAAAATAGTTTAAAAACATTAACAACATTAATACAGATATTTCATATATGGACTATTAAAGAACAATGA
>NC_090746.1:103674714-103687214 GCF_036898095.1 Palaemon carinicauda | reverse complement strand
GACCTTCAGGTGACCTTGACCTTCACGTGACCTTGACCTTCACGTGACCTTGACCTTCAAGTGACCTGCTTGACTTTTGACCTTCAAGTGATCTTTGTTCATTTGCCACTGATACTTAATATGACATTGATATAATGCACCAATATGACCTTGACCTTTGACCTTTATAAATTTGAACATCACCCATGGGTTGCGCCTGGACTAGGACTTCCCTGTTGGCTTATGCAAAAGTCAGTGCTTTATTTCTGTCTCTTGATATGGCCACTTATGTCATAGTGACACCAGTGACCCCTGTGACCTTGACCTTGGGGTGACCTTGACCAAAATTTAATCAGTTCTTCCATACACATTGGGGAACTACTTGGCCTTGACCTTCAGGTGACCTTGACCTTCACGTGACCTTGACCTTCACGTGACCTTGACCTTGGGGTGACCTTGACCAAAATTTAATCAGTTCTTCCATACACATTGGGGAACTACTTGGCCAAGTTTGAAGTGATTCCGTGTAGAAATGTGGCCTCTACGTTGTCCACAGACAGACAGACAAACAAACAAACCGAACCGAAAACATACCCTCCTGGCGGAGGTAATAATAATAATAATAATGATAATAAGTTTCTTCTCTGATTTGCGATAATTATATCTAGATGAAAAACATTCGGAACTAAATCTATTCGTAGTCAAGATCTAGTATACACTGTTTAAGATTTACATTAAAAAACGGTAAATGCCTAGCAACATTTATTCCAGGATTTTTACCGTTTTAAAAAGGGCATATTGACATAAAAGATTGATATTACGGTCACTAACCCGTAGGAGATAATACAAAATTAACATAAAATTACGGTCGCCTGTATTTTATTGAAATACGGTTGAGAACTGTATAGTTTTACGGAGAATTTCCGATTAAAATTACGGTTTTTTTTTTCTAACAGTTTACGTTGAATTGAAAATCACGAAAGTATGAATAAATTTCTTATTTCACTAAACTAGGAGCAAAATATAAAATCATGTGTTATCAACAAAGTTCACACCCAATAATAATGATTATTATTATTATTATTATTATTATTATTATTATTATTATTATTATTATTATTATTATTAGCTAACTACAACTCTACTTGGAAGAGCAAGATGCTATAAACCCAAGGGCTTCAACAGGGAAAAATAGCCCAGTGAGGAAAGGAAATAAGGAAATGAATAAATCGCTGGATATTGACGTCATCAGATCGTGCAGAGAATAATGAAAGTTTGAATCTCTACAAGAAGAGAATATTCAATGATTCCCTGTAGAATGGCTATTACAAGATGTCCGATAACCAGCTGATGGCTAGCTAGATGCGGAAGAATTAATTATAAATGTATTTGAATTCGATGGATCATCCTAAATATTTTTTTAATGAAATCTATATAGTATCAATATTTATATTAAACCACACACTATTTAATATTACAAACCGTTAAAAAAAAAAAAAACCGTAATTTTAATCGGAAATTCTCCGTAAAATATATCGATCTTAACCGTATTTCAGTAAAATACAGGCGACCATAATTTTTATCATACTTTGTTATTATCTTTTACGGGTTGGTGACCGTAATATCACTCCTTTACGTCAATATATCCGTTCTTAAAACGTTAAAAATCCTGGAATAAATGTTGCTAGACATTTACCATTTTTAAGGCAAATTCTTAACATTATGTTTATAACATTAACACTAAGAGTTCCATATTCTCCTGTTACCCAGCCAGTAATTAAGTTTTACATGTTCTGGTCCATTGCAAATATCTGCCCAACTGCTGCAGAAACTTAACAGAATTCATTTGCAACATTATCACTTCATAAATACGCCAAATTCAAGCATTATCTTCAGACGATGCACAAACTTTTAATGAGAACTAGAGTCTATTTCATTAATATAAACAATTTATCTTTGTTTTAAGGCTATTAATAAACTTTCGCGAAGAGGATTTTGAAACTTCTTTCGAATTTTATTGACTGTTCAGGATAGGACTAACTGCCTAAAAGAATTGTTTATGGATAGATATTGAATTTTGATTCTATCGAGGAAATGTGTTGGTTGATAATTCAATGAATATTTGCAGGAATATCGATCTTCCACATTATATTATGAAAATATTCGCCAGCATATTTTGCCTGTATATATATATATATATATATATATATATATATATATATATATATATATATATACTATATATATATGTCTATATATATATATGTCTATATATATATATATATATATATATATATATATATATATATATATATATATATATATATATATATATATGCATATATATAGATAGATAGATAGATAGTTATATATGTACATACATACACACACATATATATACATACATATATATACACAAATATATATTTATATATATATGTATATTCATACATACATGTATATATATATATATATATATATATATATATATATATATATATATATATATATATATATATATATATATATATATATCATCATCATCATCATCATCATCATCATCATTAGCAGCAGCAGCAGCAGCATCTTCATCAGTCGTTACTAGCTCACTGCAGATCAAAGGCTTCAGAAAGTCCTTCCCCCACTTGTATCTGTTTATGGTCTTTCTATGCCAGTCCACACCCGCAAACTTCCTTACATCGCTAACATCGTCAATCTACGTCGGTGAAATTCAATAATTATTTGAAAGTTTCATTTTTACTACCCATGTTGTGTTGAATTTGTTACTTTACTCTTAATTGTGTATATTTTAATTATCGATTTTCAAGTTATTTAACCGTATAAAGAACAGACGGAATCGTGAGAAAATAAACAATAAAGCAAATGTAGATAGAAAGGAAAAAACAAAATGCCATTCTCAACATTACAGAGCAACTACCAAATTATTATTATTATTATTATTATTATTATTATTATTATTATTATTATTATTATTATTATTATCATTATTATTATTATTGAAATGGCAATATAAATCAACACCAGAGAAATGCATTACTCTTTTTATTTTTGAAACTGACATAATGGATTATTTCAAAACAATCAGAATTTTAATAAAAAAAAAAAACATACTCTATTAATTTCGAACTAAATTACAAGAGCCTGTAGGGAATTTCCATAATACATAATCCAAATGAAAAAAAATAAATAAAATATATGATTAATCAAATATATGAAAACCATTCTTTGATAATTTTTGTTTTTATATCAATCGACTTTATAATGACATCAAAAGAGAATATTAATTAAATTTTATTGTCCCTAATTAATTTACTCTGATTTAGTCTCCACAGTTATATTCCACACTGTATCGTAGTTAAAAAAGAAAGGATTTTACTCTTTAATATGTAAATGAGCATAATTAACTTTTCCATGCACGTAACTTTTTTGCTTGAAACATTATTTTATAAAAGTTTTTTTTTTTTCGAAATAGAAAAAGATGTATTAACTTTTCCATGACACGTAACTTTTCTTTAAAAACATTATTTCATGAAATGTTAGGATTTTTCAAAATAGAAAATGATTATAAAGTGGTTAATTCTTGTTTTGCTTTAATTCTCAAAGTTCCTTCTAAAGAAACTTTATAACCTTGAAAAATTTTTTGTTTTCTCGATTGTTTTTTTTTTATCTCCATTATGGTTATTTTGGACAGTTTTCGTTATCAGAGCCTTATGTATCAATCAATCTTTTACATAAAAAAAAATGCTAATTACATTTATTTCTCTCTCTCTCTCTCTCTCTCTCTCTCTCTCTCTCTCTCTCTCTCTCTCTCTCTCTCTCTCTCTCTCTCTCTCTCTCTCTATATATATATATATATGTATGTATATATATATATATATATATATATATATATATATATATATATATATATATATATATATATATATATATATATATATATATATATATATATATATTGGTGTGCTACTGTCTTAAGCACACATTTGAGTATGAGTTGTTTTCAGATGTATTTAAATGGTTTATTGAACACATCTTAGTGGTTTTTAAGTTTTATTGTATATAAACAACTGAGTTAAACATCTCCATCACTGGAGGAAGCTGTGTTGGTCCACATGACCAATTCTGGTGAAGTTTAGATAAGAACTGAATAAATTATCTGATATCCCAAAAATCGTACACTTGCTTTAATTTGGATAAGTGACGGAATCGGAAGACACCTGCATCCGGTGACGTCACAAACTTTCACACGAAGAGATAATGTGTTGACACTAAGAAAGAATGACAACTTAGCATCTTACATCCTGTACACAATTTGAGTTGACCATAGCAAATCTCACGGCCAGCTCTTCCAACCAACATGACATATTACGTCATTTGTTTTAAACATGTAATATTACTATTCTAAATATTACATAAGCTCGGCCAGCTATCTCAATTTTTTTACAAAAATTTAACAACAAGCCGAAACATGGTTATTAGGTGTGACTGGACATACGTATCATTCATTGTCCAAAACTAATAACAATAATGCATACAAAAAAGATATTACCAAAGCAAAAAGAAAAATGCATGATAAAACCAAGATCATATATATGGTACATTGCTAGCAAATGATTACATGGTACCAAAAAACAAAACAAATTCTGACTTACAAATGATTCGGTAACTTGATAAAGAATAATTGTTACCTTTGTCAGAAACAAGATACTCAATTTTTAGTGCACAAATACAAATTCCTGGTACGTACACGTACCACGGTTTCGTACATATATATATATATATTTGTATATAGGGCTGATACATTTTATTAGATGCCCATAGATTCTGTTATATATCTTATATTTTTTTCTTTTTTTTTTTTTTTCTCTTTTCTTTTTTAACATTCCGGCTTATATATTTTTATTAGATGCCGAGAGAAAAAAATGATTTATATCCTTTTTTATTTTATTTATTTTTTTAAATGTTATTTTAAATGTATTTTTAACAATGCAAATGTAGAGAATTTCTTTAATTACATATTACTAGCGTACTAGTCAGCTTTTCATACAAACATCATCCTGACAAATTACTCCCTTAGCGAATGAGGTGGCCACTCATACAGCTTTGAACTGGATCAAGTAAGGGGTATTGTCAGGGCTATTCAACTCGTTCCTTTGTAGCTGCTTGCTGTGCCGTAACCTACGCCAAACAAGGATGTTCACGGCGATAAAAATCAACGCCGTTACCAATAAACCTGCTAGTAATATAGGGTGAAGAATCTCTTTGTAAGTCGGCGACAGGTGGTCCTTTTCGGTAAGTTTCATTAAGCGTTTCGCCACACTTCCTTTATAGGGGAGAGGAAGTGCGGGCGTTGTAGAGGTCCACGTGAAGTTCGCGAAGTAAGCTCGTTCTCTGATGATTGTCCGTAGGCCAGTCACCATGGAATTCGGGGAAGTCCCGATACAGCCATCTGCTGCGACGAAGATGTGGTTAAATGATGTGGATCCGTCAGGGCATGATACATTGAAGCCGTCCTTGTCGTATCGTATCCACGAGCCATTATTTAGCTGCAATTGAATTCTTTATTGTCAAAGGGATAAAGCTTATCCAGACAATTTTCACTTGTATGGGAGAGAGCACCGTCTAGCACTATACCTAACTCGCATGAATCCATCAAGTTTTTACGGAATTCAAATGAGTCAGCTGTACATATTTTTCTATCCATTGCGTCTGAACAGTGAGTTAATTGATTTAAGTCTTTAATGACCGTATATGTTTCCTTGTCTGGGGAAATCAATACGTGTCCTGTCAAACTGGATATTACTGGATTTGAGTGATTCGTCATGAAAGTCGGAAATGGTGATATCCTGTAAGATTGCCAGGCATCAGAAGAATCAAAGGGAATTGTAATCCTAACCTTGTTATTATCTACGTTTACTGTAATTAGGCTGTAATAAAATTCTAACCTATGTTCGTCTAACAAAGGAACATAGCCTAGTTTATCCCTAGTGTTCTCCAGAACCAATTTTAAGTAACGTATAGGCAACAAATGGGGCGACAATACACCTTTAGTTGCTAACGTGATAGCTTCTACATAATCCTTGGATTTCTCAATGAAATGTGCAATTCTGTTATGTATGTGATCTATCTTTGAATCATAATACGTTAATGTTGCTAACAAATCCTGTACTTCCATAATTTGAACGATATTATCTGAATGTTCATTTAACAAATCCATAATTTTATTGATTGAAGCTAACTGATCCCTTAGTTCTGACATAATCAATTCATCTTTATGAGTCAAGAACTCAATTTTCTTATTTTGATTACTAATTTTAAGACGATTGGAAAGTCCTAAACCTAAACTTGCAACAGACCCAAAGATGCTTAATGCAGCATAAATGAACGGATTCCGTCTTTCTTTTTGTTCGTGTCCTACAGTCCACATCAAAAGGTCATAAGCCAAAGATCCTGTCTCTCCAGTCTTATTTTTTAAGTCATCAGATAGCATCTCTGCAACTTTTAATGTTGATCCAAGCAAACTCTTAGTAGTCAAATGAAAATGTCTCCTATGCAACTCATCCAATGATGCAGAAAACCTTGAAATGGCGGTTCTTAAGCTAGTGACATCATTCTCTTGAAGAAAAATTGCTTGCATATGCACTTCGACAATTACGTTGGTTGATGTAATAAAAATGTCTTCTTGTCTTTCAACTATATTTCCATATTTAAAATATATATTCTTAGTCTTAGAACTCATCCCATACGAAAAAAATGTCTGAGCGAACAATATCACTCCCAACAACAAAAAATTCATCTTGGAAACCTGTAACGAGAAAAAATATATGTAATTACTCCTGTATTAAAAAGAAAACTTTTTAGTTACAAAAATTAAAATTTTTCCTCACTTCTTTTTAATTTCTTATGTGAGACAATGGTACTATTCTCTCATCCGTGGGTTGGGCTACGTTTTGAATTCTAAACCTATTGGCCGTTAATATTTCCAAAATGTTAAATGGGCCTTCAAACTTAGGTGTTAGTTTATAGTTGAGCCCTTTTCTGACATTGATTTGAATATAGATGTTATCACCCACGGTATATGTTTTAGTTGGTTTCGCTATTTTATCATGATTCCTTTTCATTATGATTTGTGATTCTTCTAAATTCTTTCGAAGGATATCATATCGACTTATACTTGCATTTATACATTCTTTTAAAGGATTTGATAGATTAGTTGTAGGCGTTAATACATGGAAAGGTGTTCTAACTGGGGTACCATACAATGCTTCATGCGGTGACATTTTAATTGATATATGATATGAATGATTCAGAGTACTCAGTGCCGCCGGTATTGCAATATCCCAGTTGGGGTCTGATCCCCCTAGTGTTACCCTTAATATATTTAATATCTTCCTATTTGCTCTTTCCACTAGCCCATTAGACTCTGGGTGATATATCATGGTATTGATCTTCTTTATTTTGAGGAATTCACACAATGAGATAAGAAAGTGATTATTAAATTCACCACCCGAGTCTGAGATTATCATGTGTGGAATTCCATGTTTACAAATGTAACACTCGTAAAACTTCCTAGCGCATTCAATCGCAGTTTTAGTTTTAAGCGCTATTAGTTCTGTATATCGAGTTAAAGCATCTATAATTACTAAGAGGTGCTTATTCCCTCTGTCTGACTCGTAAAATCCTGTTAACAAATCTAAATGTATTCTTTCAAAGGGTTGATTGGGAACAGGATAAGCTCCTAAGCTAACAGGTGTTTTCGTATGCCCTTTGTTTTCCTGACATGTGCGACAATTAGCTATGTGTCTTTTTATATCTGTAAGCATTGTATGCCAATAAAACAATGATTTGGCTTTCTGTGACATTAATGAGAACCCAGGGTGTCCATGTAATGGATTTGAATGCAACCAATTCAGGACAGTGGAAACAAGTGAGTTTGGTACTACTACCTGGTCGTTAGTTACATGTGGTGTATTGCGGGTTTTCCTTGTCACAGTCCTACACAGAATATTATCTTTGATTACATAATTCTGCTGCTTATACTTTATATATTCTTTTTCTTTATGATTGCCTTTCAGAGCATTTATAATTGTTTCTATTTTCTGATCTTTTCTTTGCTCAGTCTGTAACAATTCAGCACTCCAGCCTAAATCTTCTTGTTCAGATATTGTTTTTACAATAGGCATGGATGTTGATATATCTATTAATTCAGCTAAAGACTCCGTACAAGATGACACGGGGTTGCGTGATAATGCATCCGCAATGATATTTGCTTTCCCAGGTAAATACCCGATTCTTGCGCCAAAATCTTGAATGATTAAATGCCACCGAGTTCGTTTAGGGCTGTGATTGAAGCCTTTAAAGAACTCTGTTAGTGGTTTATGGTCAGTAAGAACCTTAACGGGATAACCGTAAATTATGAACTTAAAATGCACTAGCGAATTAACAATAGCTAGTCCTTCCTTGTCTATTACTGCATACTTACTTTCGGAAGTTCTCAATTTTCGAGAATAGAAAGCTATCGGGAAAAACTGTTTATCATATTGCTGAAGCAATACCCCTCCTACTCCTAAGTCTGAGGCGTCTGTTGCAATGAAGAATTCCTTACCGAAGTCAGGAAATTTTAAGATAGGAGAACTACACAGTTCATCTTTCAAAGTATTAAACGCCTGTTGATGTTGCTCAGACCATATGAAATCTACGCCCTTCTTCGTAAGATCAGTTAAAGGAGCGGCTATTATTGAATAGTTGCGTATAAAACGCCTGTAATATCCACTACAACCCAGAAATTGCTGTATTCCCTTGACATTAGTAGGTATGGGAAAATTACGTATAGCCGACACCTTATCATGGACTACTTTAAGACCTTGGCTTGACACCATGAAACCCAAATATATCAATTCTGTTTTGAAAAATTCACACTTACTAATCTTTACCCGTAAGTTATGTTGTCTTAATCTCTGTAGTACTAGTTCTAACTTACGTAGATGTTCCTCTAAGGTGTTGGAAAAGATTACAAGATCATCCATATAGGCATGCAATATATCCCCTAACAAGTCTCCAAACACTATGTTAATCATTCTTGTAAATGTTATAGGAGCACAACGTAAACCAAAAGGCATCCGTAAAAATTCATAATGTCCCCTGGCTGTGCTGAAGGCTGTGTATGGGATACTATCTTCTTCTAATGATATCTGGTGAAAGCCTTTAAGTAAGTCCAAACTGGTAAAATATTTATTCTGACCTAACAAAGACAAAATATCGTCAGTACATGGCACTGGGAATCGATCAGGGATCGTTTCCTCGTTTAGACGACGAAAGTCGACGCAGATACGCCATGTTCGATCTTTTTTCGGTACAACTATTAAAGGAAAATTATAAGGGCTATTTGATTTTCTAATGACTCCTTCCTCTAACATTTTACCTACTTCATCATTTATTTCATTCTGGAATTTCATAGGGAGTCTGTACGAGGGTACATATATAATTTTCTGTTTGTCTTTTAACCTTATTTGATGCTCGATCACATCTGTTTTCCCTAAGGATCCATCCGTAGTGGAAAAGACATCTGTATATTTATTTAAAAGTTCAAAAATTTTCTGCTGAATTTCTTCGTCTTGAATGTCCTTACTGATTTTATTTTTAATAGATCGTAAAAGGGATTCATCCGCAACTGATTTAGAGTGATTGATTTCAGCAACGGTAAGAATACGATGTTTATAAACTTCTACATCCAAGATATGTTGATTTTTGTGAATTACTAAAGTGTTATTTAAATGATTACAGACTTCGATATTACATTGCTGATGTGAGCCTACTGTATAAATAGCTTGTGTGACAGACAATCCGTTGGTTTTCAAAGTATCGGAAAGGATTAATATTTCAGATCCCGGTAGTGTTTTCTTTATTTGCACTATTAAATTCGAAGGTATGTTTGGTTCGATATATTGCGTGCAAGATGATATTACGGGTGAACGAGAATTCTGCTGGGTCGCGTGTATTATTTCTTTATTAGTGAGACAAGTTATTGGTTCTTCAACGTACGTTACGGTTACATTTGTCGTCTCCTTTTTATCCAAAACTAACTTTAAAGTATTAGAAGACTTATAGAATTTCCCTTTGATATACACGCCGTGCTTTGCAGGAGCTAAGATAATGTTTTGATTTCCTATAGATGGGTATCCTATAATTACAGCTGGATACATATTAATGTTTTTCACTACAACAAATGTATCGGCAAACGTGCGATTACCGACTCTGAACTGAATATGAGTTATGCCTATGACGTTTAATTCATTATTTCCTATACCTGAAAGTCTGATTCCTGATTTTTCAATCGGAAAGTTCGAAAACAACAAATGATGCGTCTTCAAATCCATAATATTACGTGGACTACCAGAGTCAAAAAATAACGTAAAGGATTTGTGTTCTAAATTTACAGCATATAAGGTTGGCCGTAACTCATTTTGGCTTATTATTGTATGAATTCGTTGCAAATCTACGGGAACATGCACTGTTTTACTTAATTCGGCTGTGTGTTTCATAGGAAAATCTATTGTCTCACAATTATCTGATAAAACATTAAATTGATTATTCAATACTATTGATGTTGACATAAATGACCTTGACCCAACATCACTCTCTTCCCCTCTAGAGTTAACTATGTGGTATTTGCTTTGCTCTGCACATTCTGAAAATTAGGCTGACTTTGCGAGGTCTGGTTTGACGGCCCAGGCTCAGCGATATTTGAAGAAGTGTTTGTTTGTTTCGGACTCTGAACTGCATTGACATTTTGTTGTTTCTTCTTATTGTTAAAATGAGGATTTTTCTTTTTATTTCCATATGGAACTGACTGTGGAATTGACTGTGTATTTCTAGGATAGTGTTGTGTCTTACGCGCGTAACATTGACTATAAGAATGTGATCCTGTGTTGTGAACTGAACAAAATTTCGTTCTACAGTCTGCGCTTATGTGACCTTGACGTTTGCAGTTGTAACACGTCACTCCCGCTACTGGATTATTAATTACGTTCACTGTTTGTGGTTTTGTTTCATTCTTAGCAAAAACTTGAGTTAACACGGGATCGAGATCTGGACACTTGGACATGTGCTTCTTTATCTGTTTATAGACATCCAATTCCGTACTTGCAGGCATTAACTTCTTATCAAAGCACCGCACTAAAGCTTCAGGCAACATAAGTGTCATGCAAGTTAAATACATTAATCGTAAAAAATCTTTCACGGAGATATTATCGTTAGTAACCCAAGTGGAATTACCTAAAATGTCCTGATATTCGTTAAGCCTATCAGCTATGAGAGCTGCTCTCTCAACAACATTAAGCCGATTCATAGTGGCTTGATTAAGTGTATTTCGTAACGTTAACACTACATCCAAAGCTTCCTCACCCCCATAGATCGCGCGTAACCTAACTTTGAAATCATCCCAAGTAACTGCTTCCTGAAATGAAACACCTCTTAAATACGCACTCGCATCCCCCTTAGAAAAATCTATAAAACTTTTAGCTTCTTGTAATTGTACAAAAGGATCTACGATTTGTTTGGCATTTAAATGGGCATCAACGGATGAAATCCATGACTCCACATTTTGTGGCAAGAACCCGTTGACACGGCCTTGAAAAGGAAGGATTGCTGACCTGGCATTTACAAGCGTCACAATTGGAGGAGGATTAGCCTGGCCTACACCACTAGGTCCAGGGGTAGGGCTGACAGGAGGAGCCATGACTGCTGTATTCTTTTTTTTTCTATCTCTTTGACCCCTTTCAATCCTATCAAAATATCTATATGAGTACAGACGCCCACTGCGTAAACGCATATGTATAATAAAATTCCCCCAACAATGTTACTAATCCCAATACATTTCCCCCCAAGAGTTTATGAAAGAAAAAGGAATTAGCACAAAGAAAGAAAAATTCTAAATGAGAATTCGGAGTTTCTTATAACAAAGTTTAGGAATTCACTCACCCCAGTAATAATTGACTAACGACTTGTGATAACTACACTTCACTGCACAAACTGAAATGAATACAAAATCTCTGTACTTAGCTTATATATGAAGTCGAGTCGTCTCTCTCTCTCTCTCTTGATGTTTTGTTAGCGATGTCTCGTTCTAGTTTCTTGTAGAATGTAGGTCTTCCTGGATATGTTTTGCAATAGTTGAATGCCAGTCCTTGGGTTTCCTAGGATGTTGATTGAAGATTCTATTTGTATACTAACATATGTTGGTGTTAGCATTTTTGTTGGACTTAGTCAAAATTGTAGATTCTTGTAGATAGTTTTGAGTTCTTGAAGATCTTTATCAGGTATTACAGCTTTTATGTTGAAGTCTTGAAGATATATCTCTGGTTTTACAGCTATTTATTTTGAAGTCTTGAAGATATTTCTCTAATTCTTAGAGTTTAACCGCTGTCTTTGAGTTTAATCGCTGTCTTTGAGTTTAATCGCTGTCTTTGAGTTTAATCGCTGCCACCATTTATTGGTGTGCT
>NC_090746.1:103667214-103669714 GCF_036898095.1 Palaemon carinicauda | reverse complement strand
GTATGGAACGTAATGTATTGTTGTATTTTACCGAACTATTAGATAAGCTCTGTTTCAAGTGACCTATTCCCTTTAACACTGATAATCTTTATATTTTGTGTAGAGACAGAGCACCTTAACATGATACGAAATTTAATGTTAAACGAGTCGTTGAAGTTTTATGATATTCTGTTTTTATACCAGAATCCTGCATCATAATCTGATTATAAATCAAAATAGAATGATCTCAAATGTAATATCCTCTAGGGGACGCACTTAATTTATAACAGGTATTTAAGTATTAATCCTTGTATAATTCAGGATAAATTTTTTAATCATATAAAGAATTTTTTTTTTTTTTGCTTCATTAAATTTTTGCACAGGAAAAATTTAATCCATGATAAAGAGAATATCAAATATATCATCATCCTCCTCATCTCAAATATGTAATTGAGTAGAGGTTATTTTTACAATTCCTTTTGAAACTTCCCTAAACTGAAATTTCAGGTCTGCTTTACATCATTTGCTTTCGAATAAGATAATAAACATATTATTACCAATATGGTATCCCTGATCTTCATGTTTGCCTTCCCACCATTATAATGCAAATATATTATGCTATGAAAACTGTCCATATATTTTCCGATTTCATTATGATACATTCCATCTCACCCTTTTCTTCTTAGTATGGTCGTTGTGTTCCGTCCTTTTCAGGTTTCCTTCTACCCTTTTCTTTATCATGTATTTAGATACGTTGACAAAGGACAATATATGTGTGTGTGTATATATATATATATATATATATATATATATATATATATATATATATATATATATAGATAGATAGATAGATAGATAGATAGATAGATAGATACACATATACATGTACATACATTCATATTGTTGTGTGTATGTATATATATATATATATATATATATATATATATATATATATATATATATATATATATATATATATATATTTACATTTATATATATGTATATATATACTTATATGTATGTATATATAAATATGTATATATATACATATATATATATATATATATATATATATATATATATATATATATATATATATATATACAGAGAGAGAGAGAGAGAGAGAGAGAGAGAGAGAGAGAGAGAGAGAGAGAGAGAGAGAGAGAGAGAGAGAGCATTTCATAAAAAATAAAGTAGTTTATGTGACTTTCCACCTGGAAATGATTTACCATAATATTTGTGTGCCTCTACTTTCGATGCCTGTTGGATAATCTTACTGCAATCAGCATGGACCGTCAGGGGTCACTTGCCTTAGTTAGATAGGCACTGCGCAACACAAGGAACTAGCTAACCTTTGATGAATCTAGCCAATGAATCCTCTATGGATTTAGTCAGTCTAAGACTGGTGAAATCTAACCGAGGCCCTTTGCGTCAATAGGCGTGGGAGGAGATGATGATGATGATCATCATCATCATCATCATCATCATTATTGAAAAGAGATTAGGGAAATGATGATTATTAACACTGATAAAAATTTCAGTTCCAGATCCACTCTTTATTTCCCTTTAGGTTAGGAATACATTGATAAATTACTACTTTAGAATCTAGAAGTTTGATGTTTCTTCTTAATCTTCTGCATACAAATGATGTATAACTCCGTTTTAGTTATTCTATCCATATCTTTTATAATTATCAATAAATGTGTGTGTAAATTACCCAAGGATATCCCTTATTATTATTATTATTATTATTATTATTATTATTATTATTATTATTATTATTATTATTATTATTATTTTTAATAATATTATTACTCAGCCAAGCTAAGCCCAAGGGCTCCAACGGTGAAGAATAGCCCATTGAAGAAAGGAAATAAATAATTGAGGGTAACAAATTAGCAATAAATCATTCTAAAAACAGTAACAACGTCAAGACAGACATGTCATATAAAAACTATTAACAACGTCAAAACAGATATGTCATATATAAACTATAAAAAGACTCATGTTAGCCTGGTCAACACAAAAACATTTGTTGCAACTTTGAACTTTTGAAGTTCTACTGATTCAACTACCCGATTAGGAAGATCATTCCACAACTTGGTAACAGCTAGAATAAAACTTCTAAAATACTATGTATTATTGAGCCTCATGATGTAGAAGGCCTGGCTATTAGAATTAACGGCCTACCTAACATTACGAACAGGAAAGAATTGCTCAGAGAGATCTAAATGTAAAGGATGGTCAGAGTTATGAAATATCTTATGCAACATGCACAATGAACTAATTGAACGACGGTACCAAAGATTAATATCTAGATCAGGAATTAGAAATTTAATAGACCGTAAGTTTCTGTCCAACAAAGTAAGATGAGAATTAGCAGCTGAAGAGCAGACAGGAGAACAATACTCAAAATAAGGTAGAGTGAAAGAATTAAAACACTTCTTCAGAATTGATTGATCACCAAAAATCTTAAAAGACTCTCAATAAGCTCATTTTTGTGCAATTGAAATAGACACAG
>NC_090746.1:103644714-103662214 GCF_036898095.1 Palaemon carinicauda | reverse complement strand
AAAACTAAAAGGACAAGGTACATGAACTCCCACATCTGAAATTAATTTTCATTATGAAGCCACATCGTCTTCAGCAAAATTTCAGGAAAAATGAATGAAAGGCGGATAATTTGATTTTATTATTTAATGCAAAAATGTTTTCTGAGTTAATCAATGGCATTATCATTTATAATTTAGGAAAATATTAAGTTCTTATTTTCATTTCTTTGGCCCCAGAACACGTAATACAGGATACGTGATATACTCGAAATACGTAATTTACTCGAAATACGTGATATACTCGAAATACACATCAAAGAAACATATCCTGCCTGAGATATTTATCCTTTTAGAATATGATGACACTAATGCAGCTGATGTATTTAAAGTGCTTTCGGTCGCTCTCCACCATGCTTTTGAGTTTTGTCAGATAAGTTACGTGAGATAATCGACAAACAACTTTAGAAATATTCACTCTTTTTAACCCTTTTGTGTATATAGCTTGGTAAATGGTGGATTATTGACTTTTCGAGTTAGATAATTCATTTCGTTTATATATCCGGGGGGATTTTTTAGTTTTTTTTTTTTTTTTGGCATAGTTGGTTCCTCGTACACTTGAGGAAGGATTTAGATTTAAGAGAGAGAGAGAGAGAGAGAGAGAGAGAGAGAGAGAGAGAGAGAGAGAGAGAGAGAGAGAGACGCTTTATTATTATTATTATTATTATTATTATTACCTGCTAAATTACAACCCTAGTTGGAAAAGCATGATGCTATAAGCCCAAGGGCTCCAACGGGAAAATAGTCCAGTGAGGAAATGAAATAAGGAAATAAACTACAAGAGAAGTTTAAGAACAATGACGTAATTAAAATATTGTAGTAGTACAATATTTTGCTCTACAATAACGTTGAAATGGAATGAAAAAACAAAGGCGTCTAATGTTGAAGCATAATGGTGAAGTGCAGGTATATCTCTTTAATCAAAATAAGTTTAAATAGTATATACGGTCGCTCGCATCCTTATTTCCGGAAGAAAGGTATAATAGCGTTATGACCAGTTGGCAGAAGAGTGAATGTCTTTTGGGCAGAAACCAGTATTTATTAATGGTTAAAAATGTCTGGGTTCAGTTCCAATTTCATCAGAATAGATGCTCACTAGAACGTCAGCCTGGCAAGCCGCCCCCCCCCCCCCCCCCCCCCCCCCCACTGTGGTGTCTAACCACAGCGTTGACCTCCACACTCCACAGTAAGCAGCTTAAGCTCACGGCCCAGGCGGGGATTGATCTGGTGCCATGCGAATGCTAGGCTAACACATCGCCACTGTACTAGCCAGTGTGTTTTATGTTACAAACATATTTTTAAACCTGTGAACATACACGAATGCCGGATAAATTTAGGCTTGCTTAATGGAGGAAGCAATATATATGATGGCTAAGATGGATTGCATAAAATCGTCAAAAGATCAGAATAGGATAGACAGATAAGACTACATTTATCTGGATTTGTGTATGAACAGGATAGATGAAAAAAAAAGATTAGTAAGAGTAAAAAGGGAGATGAAGACTGAGCCAGACATATTGAAAAATTTGTGGTCAACAAAAGAACTGACTCCATTGATGGTTTTACGCAACATTGATACTGGCTTCGGTATATTTTTCATTTAATAAATATTTGATTTTCTCATTCAATAATCATAATAATAATATTATCAATAATAGAGGTCAAGTAATACTAAATAAAATTAAGAGGTTCCCCGGCACTCTATGTATGGATGTAAATATTAATCACATATTAAATTTCAAATCAAATTCAAATATAGGATGATTTCATTTTATGCTAAATGCTTCTGGCATTACTGTTTCGGGTACCTCTTCTTCTAAACAATCACAAGAATAGACTCTATGAATAAGCCATCAAGAGATATATATAGGTTAATTCTAAAGCCAGTGTACATATTCGCATCGTCTTCAGGAATATGTACCTAGACTCGAAATCAACTCATCTCCACCATGATAGCTCATTACTGAGTTTGTACTATATATGTATATACTGTATATATATATATATATATATATATATATATATATATATATATTCTATATATATGTATATATATATATATTATATATATGTATATATAGATACATATATATACATATATATGTATATATATATATATATATATATATATATATATATATATATATATATATATATATATATATATATATATATATATATATATATATATATAGATAGGTAGATAATATTTATATATCTGTGCTTGTGTGTAAGAACCATTTTTGAAATATTTGAATATCTAAACTCATTACAATGTTGCATTATAACAATATGTGCATGATGCAATAGATCCATTATTGAGAACTTGATTGGATGTGGAAAAATAATGTTATCAAATGAAATGTCATTAGACATTAGTAGCAAACGTTTTTATATTGAACAGGGTGACATAATATTTGGCATGTGTATTTTGATGCTGTTACTGTTTTTTAAATATTTCATTGTTAATTTTTTCTCCTTTAGTTTATTTATTTCCTTATTCCTTTCCTCACTGTGCTATTTTTCCCTATTTGAGCCCTTGGTCTTTTAGCATCTTGCTTTTCCAACTAGGGTTGCAGCTTAGCTTGTAATAATAATGGTAATAGTGATAATAATAATAATAATAGTAATAATGATAATAATAGAAGACTTACTAGGAAATCTAATTATCTATCAGATATTATCTCTTTACACCCTTATTGACTGTTAGCGCAAGAGCCCGTGTTTGAAAATAGCTGGGGTGATCTTGCTGAGCAATGAATGAAACTAGAATTTTAAATATTGAATTTGGCTCCGAAAGACACCGCCTAAAGAGAAGAGTTTTTATACGATTTGAAACTTTCCCTGAAGATGACAAATAGCAGAGTGATTGCTTAAAACTTCATGTAACTTTTGATTGATGATAATGAATAGGGCCTATACAGTAAGGATTATAGAGACGTTGTACTTTTTTCTTTTGCTCTGTGGAAAATCTTTATTCAGAGTTAAGTTTTTAATAAGGTATAGAGTGGTAAGATCGACTGAAAGAAGCTTGGCTCTCTCTCTCTCTCTCTCTCTCTCTCTCTCTCTCTCTCTCTCTCTCTCTCTCTCTCTCTCTCTCTACGACATAAGGTAATGTATCTGCTATATATATATATATATATATATATATATATATATATATATATATATATATATATATATATATATATATATATATACTGTGTATATACAGTATATATATAAATATGTATATCTAATATTTATATATATATATAAATATATATACATTTATATTTATATATATATATATTTGTATATATTAATATGTATATATATAGTATTTATATATATATATATATATATATATATATATATATATATATATATATATGTATATATACATATATATTATATATATATATTTGTATATATTATTATGTATATATATATATAGTATTTATATATATATATATATATATATATATATATATATATATATATATATATATATATATATATATATATATATATATATATATATATATATATATATATAACCCAGGAGCCCTAACAGGGAACGAGGAAAAATAAAATATTTTAAGAGCAACACCTAAACAAATATTTCCTATATAAACTATAAAAACTTTAACAAAACAAGAGGAAGAGAAATTAGATCGAATAGTGTGGCCGAGTGTACCTTCAATTTAAACATTAGATTACCTTATTTTTGTCGTTATTTTCTCGATTTTACCACTGCCAATTTCCTCTCAGTAAAAAGAAAAAAAAAAACATGATTTCAGCGATAGCATTTACTAGATTGCATATGAAAAAAGTGGCCTATGCCAAGCATCGTTCGATGTGATATAGGGAGCACCATGAGAATTTATTGGCCCATTATGCCATGTAAAACAGCCACAAATGCATTGGCTGAAAGAACGGCATGCAGCCACTATAACGTTAGGCAAATGGAACTATAGTTACGCGTTGTTTATGGCAGGAATGTTTATGTACTCTCGCTGAGTTGAGGCAACAAGAAAAATTTTGCAGTGGATTCGCAATAAACGGAAATAAATGTTCTTATATGATAAGTTTTTTTTTATTGTATCTTATGATCTTCCAACTATTAGGAAAGCAATATTATTATTATTATTATTATTATTATTATTATTATTATTATTATTTGCTAAGGTACAATCCTAGTGGAAAAGCAGGATGCTATAAGCCCTGAGGGCTCCAACCGGGAAAGTAGCCCAGTGAGGAAAGGAAACAAGGAAAAATAAAATATCTTAAGAACAGTAACATTAAAATAAATATTTCTTATATAGAATATAAAAACTTTAACAAAACAAGAGAAAGAGAAATAAGATAGAATATTGTGCCCGATTGTATCCTCAAGCAAGAGAAGGGTTGTAATGATCAAGTACAGTTAATGTTAATCCTGTGTTATACAGTATTTATAATATACTGTAGATATATATATATATATATATATATATATATATATATATATATATATATATATATATATATATATATATATATATATATATATATATATATATATATATATTTAAATTCAAAGTGTATTCGCTTTATACACGAAAGAAACCAATTATTAAACTTAGTGTCAATCTTGACTGAATGGGATATTATTTCCATTTTCATAATCTATTTTTCGAAGGAAACTGAAATTTATTTTATTCATTAATCTGCTGTAGTGAACTGAAATAGAAAATTCTTTTGCTTTATTAAGTTTGAAATAATAAGACTTACATATTCAAAGTAATGCAATAGTTAGTACAAAAGTTTTTACGACTAGTTTTGCTTCACAAACTTTGAAAATAATAAGACTTACATATTCAAGATAATGCAATAGGTTGTAGGAAAGTTTTTAAAACTAATATTGCTTTATAAACTTTGAAAATCATAAGACTTACATATTCAAGGTAATACAATTGGTAGTAGGAAAGTTTTTAAAACTAATATTGCTTTATAAACTTTGAAAATGATAAGACTTACATATTCAAGGTATTACAATAGTTAGTAGGATATTTTTTAAACTGATTTTGCTTTATAAACTTTGAAAATTATATGGCTTACATATTCAAGGTAATGCAATAGTTAGTAGGAATTTTTTTAAAACTAATTTTGCTTTATAAACTTTGAAAATGATAAGGCTTACATATTCAAGGTAAAACAATAGCTAGTACGAAAGTATTTAAAACTAATTTTCCCTAAGCTTTGAAAATAATAAGACTAACATATTCAAGGTAATTCATTTGTTATTACGAAAGTCTTTAAAACTAGTTCTCAAGGATGAATAACGTTTTTTATTTATTACCTAATTATATGCAATTGTAAATATCTTTTTATCATGGTATTAGCATTTTTAGTAATAAAATGGTTACATATATATGCAAATAAAAGATTGAGGAATTCCTCTCACCAAACTGCTTACTAATACTCTTATATCAATCCGTATATAGTATATCCATCATCGTTGGATTATTTCATGAAATATAAACTTAATTATCATGATTGTTCGGGTAAGAACAATTAAACACAGAAAAATATATATTCAATTTCTATATATAAGATATGATTAGCATATTTTCCATTCAGTACGAAGTATAATATACTAATATAGTTTAGGTACGAATAATTAAACAAAGAAAATATTAATTCAAGTTTCTATATATAAGATATGATTGGCATTTTTTCCGTTCAGTACGAAGTATTATATACTAGTATATTTTGGGCACGAATAATTAAACACAGAAAATATATATTCAAGTTTCTATATAGAAGATATTATTGACAGTGGCCGAGAGTCCTGGTGAGGGCAAGGGAGCCCCAGGCAGTGACACTTAGCCCTTAGGAGTCCCCGGGGGTCCCAGGCAGTGACCCTGCGTCCAGGGGAGGACCAGGGAATGCTGAATGGTTCACCTTCTAATATTTACACAGAACAAAACCCTTCCACAATAATCCTTCCATGCTTCGATCTGGTTCCTCCAAAGAGATATTAATTAAAGAAAATTCTAATCTGATTCTCCACATCCATCTAACATTCTAAATGATGAAATTACGTAGTACCATATAGATAAATCTTTTCGTATACATAAAATGTTTACCTTATAGGCATGTCTAAGGATTTTGAATTTGTAATATATATATATATATATAATATATATATATATATATATATATATATATATATATATATATGTACATATATATATTTATATTTATACATATATATACTGTGTATATATATATATATATATATATATATATATATATATATATATATATATATACATATACAATATATATGTATAAATATAAATATATATATGTACATATATATACTGTATGTGTGTGTATATATATATATATATATATATATATATATATATATATATATATATATATATATATATATATATATATAAATACACACACACATATATATACACATATATATATGTATATATATACACTAAAATCAACTATCAAATTCAATGTTCTATAAATGATTCGTACCATCCAATTATTATTCATCCCGTGTATATGAATCTATTGGATACGTTAAGAATGAAGACATTCCAAAAAGCCTTTGGCTTTACGAAAACGTCTCTTGTCACCATAAGACAATGCCTGGAACACAATACCAACAAGACTATAGATGTCGACTCTTAAGAAGATGAAGACACCCAGCGAGGAAGAATGAAGTCTTTTACTTAAAGAAGCAGCAAAGATTAACACCTCATTACAAAGAAGTGTCTGTGAGGGAGAGGGAGGAGAGGTAGACACGGGACAATGTTTATTGTTGGTCTTTAGAAATTGAGATTCTACTTCGCGATCCTAATATGAAAAGGATTCAAAACGATTTATGTTACGAGATCACATCTTTTCTTACTGACTCCTATTGAAGTTCTTGGTCGACCCATTATATATTCTCTCTCTCTCTCTCTCTCTCTCTCTCTCTCTCTCTCTCTCCTCTCTCTCTCTCTCCTCTCCTCTCTCTCTCTCTCTCTCTCTCTTAAAAGACAAGAGGAAGAGAAATAAGTTAAAATAGTAAGCCCGAGTGTACCCTCAAGCAAGAGAACTTCACCCAAGGACAGCGGAAAAGCATGGTACAGAGGCTATGGCACTATTCAGGACTGGAGAACAATAGTTTGATTTTGGAGTGTCCTTCTCCTAGAAGAGCTGCTTACCATAGCTAAAGAATCTCTTCTATCCTTACCAAAAGGAAAGTAGCCACTGAACAATTATAGTGCAGTAGCTAACCTCTTGAATGAAGAAGAATTGCTTAGTAATCTCAGTATTTTCAAGTGTATGAGGACAGAGGAGAATGTGGAAAGAATATACCAGACTATTCGAGTATGTGTAAGGAAAGAAAAAAAATGAGCCGTAACCAGAGATATGGATCCAATGTAGTACTGTCTGGCAAGTCAAAGGAGCCAATAACTTTCTAGCGGTAGTATCTCAAAGGGTGGTTGGTGGTATTTCAGAGAGTAGCTAACAATATGATTTAAGATTGAAATTTGATTGACGCCACTGGTAATTTTACTGAATCATTAAAAAATATTGATAATCATACATGTTCTATTCGGTTTTAATGAGAGCTCATTTAGACGAATGTGAGGAAAGAACTTCGCAATTTTTATGAGAATAATTAATTGAAGATCATTAGCATGGTGTAATATAATTAATTATATACTGCTTAATGAATTTCTTACATATTTTATCGTTGTAAATAAAAGAGGTAATAAAAGTAAAGTGACCTATTAATCATAACTGCCATAGATAAACAGGCTAATGACATGAGAGAGAGAGAGAGAGAGAGAGAGAGAGAGAGAGAGAGAGAGAGAGAGAGAGAGAGAGAGAGAGAGAGAGAGAGAGAGAACAAATAACTAAGTTATCATTAAAATCCTATTGAATACAAAGTTCCCATATTAACAAAAAATAATTTCTCTAATTAAATGTTTCGAAGTTATCATCACTTTATCTTCCTGTGTCAGCTAAATTAGTTCAACCTGAGGACTTGGTTATAGGACATTTTAGTTAGCTACAGGGTATGAGCTAAATTAATATCCTTCATTTCAATAATATTTCACCTTAATGGCATTGTCGGACCGAGCAATAAGAAGTGAATTACAACACAGAAGTACAGTTTTGTAGTTTACATTATAATTACTGAGTATAATTGTTTTAATATTGTATCAACAAGACTTAGTTCGTTTAATACAGTATCAAACAACTTTAAAGATAATATTATTTTTATGATTTTGTACTTATGCACTGAGCAAGATCTAGTTGAGTTACAGATCTATACTCAGATTGCATCTATAACGTTTAAGACGTTCCCAGAAGTCTAAAATTACTGCCAGATCTTTGCTTAGACAACATCTGTAACGTTTAAAATGCTTGAGTATAACTCCAGTTAATAACAAATCTTTGCTCAGGCTGCATCTGTTAGTGTAGCACAGTTGATAAGCCTATTAGGATTAAGCAAATCAGAAACTGTTTCTTTCCTTCCACTACCAAGCTTTGGAAATACCATCCTCCTCTTTTTCCTAAGTTGTATAACATTTCCATCCTTGAAAATGTATAAAGCTATATAACTTCTTTTTCTTCTGGTATGGCCTAGAACAGTGTGTTACACTGCCCTCGTCTTCAGCCTTAAGTTTTATGGAGGACAATGTGTTGGGGATACTTTTGCCTAAAATTTCTTTTATAAGAAATTTAAGTAATTGGAAATTCTTTAAATATTCCCGAATTTATCCTATCTCTCTAGAACCTTGTATGAACTCAGTTAACTTTTTTTTTCTATTTCATAAACTGACCTTGTGATTCCCTTACTTCATTATCTGAAGCTTTTCAAATTCTTCCGGTACAATTCAAACATTAACATATGTATCCATGATCAGTATTTATTGTTACTCTCTTTAACTCGACATTATTATTATTACTATTATTACTTACTAAGCTACAACCCTAGTTGGAAAAGCAGAATGCCATAAGCCCAGGGGCTCTTACAGGGACAATAGCCCAGTGAGGAAAGGAAACAAGGAAAAATTAAATATTTTAAGAAGAGCAACGACATTAAAATAAATATCTCTTATATAAACTATAAAAACTTTAACAGAACAAGAGGAAGAGTGTACCCTCTAGCAAGGGAACTCTAACCCAAGACAGTGGCATTACCCAAGAGTAGAGAACAATGGTTTGATTTTGGAGTGTCCTTCTCCTAGAAGAGCGGCTTACCATAGCTAAACCTTTGCAACATCTCTAATTCATCCTACGATAATATCTATTTTGTTTTGTCTTAAAAAGTTTTTACACTATGAAATCTGAAGGAAATTTTTTCGTTTCAGGATCACCTGATGGATGTCACAACATTGGATCTATTCAACATTGATGCGAGAGGAGAAGACAGAAGTGTTGGGAAAATGCAACTAGGAGACCGATGAAATTAAACTACGACAATATGGAGAGATCAGGTTAGAAATCTAAATTTTATTTCATCAATTATATAGATAAAAAGGACTGTAATATTTACCGTTTTTTTTAATGCAAATTTTTAACAGTGCTGCAAAGCTGTAATACGCTTATATCTCCTATTATCACTTTAAATCTTCACCAAGAGAGATTTACTGAAGTTTTAAAGTAATAAAAAGCTGGAGAGCTATCTATCACCATGGGGATTCCATACGTATTCCAACAGGTTTTAAACCGTCAACGCCGAAAAATATTAGTTTACTCTTGTAGTGAATGACTCCCATAACTGTTAAAACCAATATCATAAATGTCAAAAGATGGTCAACATTTTACCAATTGTACGAATGGAACTCGATAGCATTGAGGCGGAGTTAGTAGAGGCTTTCAGTGATATGGCAGTAATTTATTCCTAGGTATTAGGCCTAGTTTGTTTATGATTATCACACCTTTCGTTTAGACCTAAAAATATATTTGCATATATTAAAGCAATGATACTAATATCAAACCTCAAACGATATTATCATCATCAACAGCTGTAATTAGTCCACTGCAGAATAAAGGCTCATACATATCCTTCCACTCTCGTCTATTTGTGGTCTTTCTATAACAGTTTATATCCGAAAATTTTCTTAACTCGTCAATCCATCGTCTTCTTTTCCTTCCCCTGCTTCGTTTGCAAATCTCTAGGGACACATTTTGCTATTTATAATGTCAAAGCTATGTTACTAATATCAACCCTCAAACAATATTAACATCATCATCAGCTGTATCTACTCCGCTGCAGAACAAAGGCCTCAGACATGTCCTTCCACTCGCTTTAATATATATGATCTTTCTATGCCAGTTTACACCGCAAATTTTCTTAACTCGTCAATCCATCGTCTTTTTTTCTTTCCCCTGCTTCGTTTGCAAATCTTTAGTGACCCATTTCTACCTTAGTTTGCTGCCGTATCCAGGTTGCTTTTTTTCTCTCTTATCATTGGGAAACACTTACCGTCTTTCATACATATTCATCATCTCTTCTTACTCCTATTGACGCAAAGGGCTTAGGTGAGATCTCGCCAGTCGTCTCTCTCTCTCTCTCTCTCTCTCTCTCTCTCTCTCTCTCTCTCTCTCTCTCTCTCTCTCTCTCTCTCTCTCTCTCTCTCTATATATATATATATATATATATATATATATATATATATATATATATATATTCGTTACTTTTATATATATTATATTTATATAAAATATATATATATATATATATATATATATATATATATATATATATATATATATATATATATATATATATATATATATATATATATATATATACAGTATATTGTTTTAGGCCTTAGTGGCATTTTATTACCTAAAACTCATTCTTTGATTCTCTGTTAGGAAAAGTAATTTTTTATCATTTATGATCCAATCATGCTTATTGATATCTATCTGTATTTCAATTATATATTTAAACACTTATTTTTTATATAAAAATAGTAAATACTGGTATTAAATAGGTCCAGATTTGAATTTTAAATTCAATGAAACCTACGCATGTTGGGTAATAATTATAAAGGTTCACTTGTGTAAAAAAACAAATACGAAAAACATTCTTTAGCGGTTTTATCGCACATAAATGCATTATTAAAACAAAAACAACAACAAAAGTATTACTTTATTATGTTCTTTGGTTTACTGGATATTCTTTTTTAATATCAGAATGCCAACAAATGTTGTAGAAATTCTTTCTAAATTCCATGTATATTCCTCGCAGGTGAAAGTATTATTATTATTATTATTATTATTATTATTATTATTATTAATATTATTATTATTATTACTAGCTAAGCTACAACCTAGGATGGTATAAGCCTAAGCTCTCCAACATGTTAAAAAGCCCAGTGACGAAAGGGAACAAGGCAATAAACTACAAGAGATGTTTAAGAATAATAACATTAAAATAAATCTTTCACATATAAGCTATAAAAAACTTCTGTTGCTCTATTCGTCGACTTTAAATGAAGAAAATATCTTTTATAAAATCATTCTTTTGCTGTTTTTCCTGCCGCCATCATTCATCTCTGGAATGAAGATGAATTGGCGAAAGTTCAATTCAAAAGAAAACGATAGAAAATGAAACTAGAATTATATTTTATGAGAAACGGTGAGGGAAAACTGAGATAAAAGAATGAAAAAGAATATTGAGGGTTACCAAGCCCTTTTTTTTTTATAAAGGAATCAGTGTCCAGCTTGAAAAATATCAGACATGTTTTCATAGGGTACAAGAAGAGAGATACTAGTAAAGTGAATATATATATATATATATATATATATATATATATATATATATATATATATACATATATATATATATATATGTGTGTGTGTATATATACATATTTCTATATACACATATATATGTATATATATATGTGTGTGTGTATATTTACATATACACACACATATATATATATATATATATATATATATATATATATATACAGTATATATATATATATATATATATATATATATATATATATATACACAGTATATATATATATATATATATATACAGTATATATATATATATATATATATATATATATATATATATACAGTATATATATATATATATATATATATATATATATTATACATATATGTATATTACATTTATATATATATATATATATATATATATATATATATATATATATATATATATACACACACACACATATATATAGCTAGAGACTTGCTTTTTATTATGTAGAAGAATTGTAGAATGTGACAGATCAAACAGTCCTCAATTTAATTTCATGAAATAAAATTTATTGAACGATAAAAGCGAAGTCCATGTCTTATATTTCCAGTAATAAAGCACCAATAGGAGAAAAAACTATTAAATGCTAGAAGGAAAGAAGGGTATTTGAATACTTAAAGAATAATCATAATGCGTTATCTGGAGAAGGTACATTTAAAGGGAAAAATCCTTTTGTACATCGATAAAAATTTTCATGACCGACAAAAATGATTTTGAATCTCAAAATCAGCGTAAAAGAAACTTCCTGAATAAATTATCTCTGATTTGGTCATAAATAACCAACTTTTTTTAGGATATTCGAGCCGCAAACTTTCGTTGATTAAAAGATTAAGATCAAACCATAAATTTTGGTGAGTAGGAAGTATAATTAACAAAGGATGAAGCCTTCTTCCAGAACATATACCTTAAGTCAAATTCCAAGAGGCCATTAATTTTTCCTATAGCCACTGGAGAATAACTGCTGTATGTTTTTATACCTGGAGACTTTAGATTCTTTGCATAAACTTTCTTTGTATCCCTTTCCGTGTGGGGAAACTTTAACGTGGTGAATAATAATAATAATAATAATAATAATAATAATAATAATAATAATAATAATAATTCGATCGATGATGATGATGATGATGATATTGACAATGATTCGATTGATGATGGTGATGATTTTGATGATGGTGAGGATGAGGAGGTTATTTAATATATATGGCAGCTCACAAATGAAGCAAAATACAATGACCCAAGTATACTACCTTGAGCAAATTGTGACGTCATCCAATTGAGAAAGAGTACATCTAATGTAAGACTCTTCCATATCACTTAAGGGATTAAGTCCTTCTTCAGAAAAGAAATCCATTAGTTTGTCATTACATAGCAGGGATTTTGCCTCGTATTTTTATCATTTTATATTGACAACTTTCTCCCTTTTGCTATCTTTTTTTACCTCCGGCAACGAAGTTTGAAGGAGGTTATTTTTTTCGCCCCTGCTTGTGTGTTTGTTTGTGTATGTGTGTGTGTTTATGAACAGCTTCCTGGCCACAATTTTAATAGTAGAGTAATGAAACTTGCAGGGATTAACTGTTATGTGAAAAGCTGGGAATGATTAAATTTTGGAAAGTCAAGTCAAAGGTCAAGGTCACGGTAAAGCAAAATGTCCAATTCACGTAATCCGCCATATGTTTGGACATCGTTGTCACAGAGATTTCAAACGTGGTTCATATTTGAGTGTATGAAAATCCACGGCCATGAATATATGTTAAGATCAAAGGTCAAGGTCAAGGTCAAAGTCATGATCAAGGTAAAGAGAGAGAGAGAGAGAGAGAGAGAGAGAGAGAGAGAGAGAGAGAGAGAGTTGAAATATCGTATCAAGCGAGTATACTTCTTTTATTGTGTTAGTGATAGAGATTAATTAATTATCCCCCAAAAGACTCAACATTTATCTATTAAGACGAGATCCACATGAACCGAAGAGCAATTATCGGGACAGGCCCCAACAAAGGTGGAAGTTGATAACTGTGAATCTGGTAGTTAGTCAATGAGCTCAGAACCATCTAGCATTGGACATCTATCGGCCATTAGAGTCTCCTCGCGAAAGAGGACAATTACTCAATGTCAAGGGAATTGAGAGAGAGAGAGAGAGAGAGAGAGAGAGAGAGAGAGAGAGAGAGAGAGAGAGAGAGAGAGAGAGAGAGAGAGAGAGAGAGAGTTGCCAGGATTTGGGATGTACCAAAGACTTTTTAGTCCATCTGCATAAACTTCATTTGCTCTTGGGTAGAGCGAATTAGTTTAAAAGTTTAAAGAGAGAGAGAGAGAGAGAGAGAGAGAGAGAGAGAGAGAGAGAGAGAGAGAGAGAGAGAGAGCCATTGTAAAGAGATGGTTCATTCAGGCGTGATTCGATAACTTTTCAATATAATGAGTAAATTCATTTTCTTCTCTTATAATGAGCATTGTCTCAGTTTATCAGTACAGGGAGTAAATTACATTTTTTTTCACTTATAATGAGCGTTATCTTAGTTTCCTTAAAAGTATTAATAAGAATGATTATACTAAAAACAGTAACAACAACCAGCACAAAGAAAAACAACAATAATAATAATAATGATAAAGATAATAATATTCATGATAACAATATTATTATTATTAACAATATCACTATTATATTTTCTTATCGAAAATCAACGTTGAATAATGACTCAATTCAGTAGAAAACTTGGAATACTAAAAAAAAACCCAGATCAAAATCTCGAGATTTTTGGGACAATCTTGAAATGTATCTATTTTCTGGAAGCTTATTTTGATGACGTCATTATCCACTATCAAATAATAAAATTTCCTTTCTTGGGTACTCTAAGAATAATCCAGTTCCTTTTCCATCTAATAGAGATTAGTTCATCTCGCCACACTTGATTGAACATAATGGGCTTTTTAATCTCCTCAGCCTTCAACCTTTTAGGTGCATTATATACCATACAATCCTGCTCTAATTTGCCATCCCGATTCAATGTTCGGACAATCTAATCCCCAATGTTAATTAAGCTTGCTCTTTAATTTTTTAAACTTGTTATTTAGTAGGCGTCAGTTTCTTAGCACCCTTCTACCACTTAAGGATTGCAGGGGACTGAAATTTCAATTTGCAATGTTAAACTTATTCTTTGGTTCGGTAAACTTATTATCATTTACTAGCTGCCAGATTCTTCTCACCCTTCTCCCACTTAAAGATAGCAATGGACTGAGGGCCATTTGTACCATCTGTGAGCTCATCGAAGTTTCGTAAGCAGATTTCTTGAGCTTTCACATTCGATTCGTTGCGAGGGATTCTCACCAACATTCTTGACGATCTACTCCCAAGAGAGTTTCATCAATGAGGGGAATACAAGTTTGCTATTCCCACACTTAACCACAAAGAAAAATAAAAGGCCACTCATGAAAGGCAGAGGCAAGGGACAGTGACATTGCCGTATCCAAAATCACAATGCCCTAGAGACTGACCACATATACATATGATCAGCGCCCAAGACCTTCTCCACCCAAGCTAGGACCAAGGAGGGCCAGGCAATGGCTGCTGATGACTCGGCAGATAGACTTAGAGGTTCCCCCTAATCCCCACGCCCATCCATAGCTTACAAGGATATTAAGGTTGCAACAACCAAAGAAACTAGTGAGTTTGAGCGGGACTCTAACCCCAGTTTGGCGTTCACCAGTCAGGGACGTTACAACATCGGCCATCAGAGCTGTGATAGTTTACGAGGTGTGGCCGCTGTCGCTCGAAAAGCTTCTTGGAGCCACTAGGGAGAGTTCAGTGTTTAGTGATGATCAGAAATACAAAACAAAGACTTCCTAAAGGATGCGGCTGCTTCGTACTTAACATAGTACACCTCCTAATACACCCCAATACTCCTCATATACCCAGTCCATACCTTACTCCCCAAAACATTCCCAATACATATAGACTGATACTTACATATACTCACAGACACACACACACACACACACACACACACACACATATATATATATATATATATATATATATATATATATATATATATATATATATATATGTGTGTGTGTGTGTGTGTGTGTGTGTGTGTGTGTGTTTGCGTAGTCTTTGCAAATATATCGCCTGTAGTGGTTTGTATAAATATGCCACAAAATAGCGTGTATTTTTGTGCATGAGATACAGAGAAGGGGAAAAACATTAGTGCAATGAATAACAGTTTTTTTTTCATCACACCATTGGCAATTCTTTCTCTATCTTCGGTGAAAAACAACCCAGAACTGTATCTCGGAGATGGTCCCTTCGTAATTGCTAAGGTCATATGATCGGTGCGTCGTAGGTAGGCTTGTATTAACGACACTCGGCTCACAAGTAATTGGGCTTTGGTCGTCGGTCCTATATTACGAGCTTCCATGAAACGGGGACTATATATATCTTGTAACAGGATAGAAGAAGAGTCTTAATCAGGATTATATATATATATATATATATATATATATATATATATATATATATATATATATATATATATATATATATATATATATACTGTACATACATCTATACCTCATGCTAGTTTCAAACCCTAATCTCTTCTATTTGAGCTCATGATATCGTGTTGATTTTCTTCCTTATATATATATATATATATATATATATATATATATATATATATATATATATATTATATATATATATATATATATATATATATGTATATATATATATATGTGTGTGTATGTATGTATGTATGTATATAATGATAATTAGAACAAACGTCTCTGAGATGTAACTATTACAAAAGGTCATTTTGTTTTCGATGCATAGTTCTTTACCAAAACAAGACACCGAATCACTAATTTTCTTCATTTATTAATATATTATACAAATAACTAACTGACAAAAGTTCTAAAAGAAATAAAAGTATAGTTTTGAATGTCTGTATCCTGAGATAAAAAGATCAATTAGTTATTGTTATTGTTATAATCATTATTATTAATATTATTATTATTATTATTATTATTATTATTAATGTTGATATTAATAATAATGATAATAATAATAATAATAATGATTATTATTATTATTATTATTATTATTATTATTATTATTATTATTAATATTAATGATAAATGTTATTATTATTAATGTTAATAATAATAATATGATAATAATAATAATAATAATAATAATAATAATAATAATAATAATAATAATAATAATTATTATTATTATTATTATTATTATTATTATTATTATTATTATTATTATTATTATTATTATCATTATTATATTGACCAAGGCATTATCTCATAAAGTATGCCGAGCCAAATATGTCATCTGCTTGATAGAAGAGAAATCACACATTGAGCATAAATACTCCATAATGCTTATTAATGGCGCTGCCACAATGACAGAGGATGATACTTTTCTATGATTTTTCATTCATATATCCAGCTTTGTAAATAAAGGCCACAAGGCCATTCATTGCGATACATTATGAATTTACTAATCTCTCTCTCTCTCTCTCTCTCTCTCTCTCTCTCTCTCTCTCTCTCTCT
Organism: Palaemon carinicauda; assembly: GCF_036898095.1. Taxonomy (NCBI): domain Eukaryota; kingdom Metazoa; phylum Arthropoda; class Malacostraca; order Decapoda; family Palaemonidae; genus Palaemon; species Palaemon carinicauda. Next base: position 103,644,822 of record NC_090746.1, on the reverse strand, counting down.
CTCTCTCTCTCTCTCTCTCTCAAGTTAATAATGCCATTTATTTGGTAAAACAGCGAAATTGTAATACTCGCTTTTCATCGTGTAGGACAATTTTTATGTAAAGCTGAA
>NC_090746.1:103639714-103642214 GCF_036898095.1 Palaemon carinicauda | reverse complement strand
GTGTGCAAGCATTAAAGTGGATAGGTTGTAATCATATATATAATTATCTTCTTTTATATGCGGAGAGGGAAAGAGCCTTGACCAAAAGTGTTGTTCCGAAACAACTAACATTTAGTGTGCCCAAGAAAACTCAGTTGTGTCTTTCTTATTTGCTTTACCATTACTCACAGCATTCCAAGTCTTAAGATTCCCACCTCATTTGGTACTCTGTCCCTCCAATATATTCGGAGTATCCTTCTGCAAAACCACATCTCTTTTGCATTTACCTTGTTCCCCCAGATCTCTTGTTATTGTCCAGCTCTCTGATCCATACATATGTGATCCCTAATTAAAATACATAAGACTTAAACGAAGGTAATTAAGTGCAAGAAAGAAAAAAAAAATTAGAAACAATTTTTTCACATTTTCCTTTATGTACAAATTATTAACAGCTAACAAGTTCATCACCATATAAATTAGTTTCATTGCTTTTATGTTCAACAGGCTGACATGAGTCTTTTTACAGTTTATATGTGAAATATCTGATTTAATGTTGTTAAAGTTTTTAATATATTTTCTTTTAATTGTTCACTACTTATATCGCTTATTTATTTCCTTATTTCCTTTCCTCACTGGGCTATTTTACCTTTTTTAGCCCTTGGGCTTTTAGCATTTGGTTTTTCCAACTAGGGTTGTAGCTTAGCTAGTTATAATAATAATAATAATAATAATAATAATAATAATAATAATAATAATAATAATAATCTGTGTCCTTATGAACATCGTTACAATGCTCAAATACAAGGTATTATTGAAAACTAAATCGTAGACTCAAACACTAAAAAAAAACCAGTTGACATTATCAAGTTTGTCCTTTTTCTTTTACACCGGCGAGTTTACAACTACGACATTTTACGTATTGCTATTTCTTTTGATTTCTATATTTTCCATTTTACTTCAACTCCTAAAATGTTGAGCTCTTTTCCATCACTATCTCTTGTTTTCTGTTTCCTTTTCTTATTACTTGGATCATTAATAATAATAATAATAATAATAATAATATTAATAATAATAAATAATAATAAGTAATATAATAATAATAATAATGATGATGATATGATGATGCATGCCAGTACGTATGTTTTCCTAATGTTAACGCCTTTTTTTTTTCAAATAATTGTGAGACTGGTAACAAATCCATTATATCCTATTCTGAAATGGCACTTTCCACCTTACCAAATGAACAACTCAGAATGACGATATATAAAGAATCTCTCTCTCTCTCTCCCTCTCCTCTCCTCTCTCCTCTCCTCTCTCTCTCCTCTCCTCTCACTCTCTCTCTCTCTCTCTCGCCGATTCGAAATCTCTTTGTGATCCATTGTATTCTATTTGCAGCCTAACTTTTTCCCATCAGAGCGGGCCACGAACCGCATACTTTTTTGCGGTCGCCATCTGCATTAACCCCAGATGTTATTAGCTCTATTATCCACATTTTATACTTAAACATTTTTGCTTGAGAAGAGCCAGCTGGGGATGGAGGTTAATGTTACGTTGGAAGCCGGCCATAACCATAATCATATCATTATAGATATATTTCAAAGGAAGATACAATACCAGTAAAATATCATCATTATCAAATTATATTTTGGAAGTACAATCCCAACTACCAAGATTCGTTTTTCATTGAATTTTATGAAAAGCTCGGGTACTTTTATCGGTGAATTCTTTTTTATTCTATAGATGGATAAGATTTATCACCTAATTTAGATTATGTGTATTCTTTCCGCAAGACACCACCCACTAATTGTGTAGTATATATATATATATATATATATATATATATATATATATATATATATATATATATATATACATATATATATATATATATATACATATAATTTATATATATATAAATATGTATATATATATATACATACATATATATATATATATATATATATATATATATAAATATATATATATATATATATATATATATATACAGTATATATATATCTGATGTAGTATTGTAAATTATTGAAGAGCATTTGCTATAGCTTGAGATCATCTGTATATTAAGGCTTTCCAATATCATATCATTCCATTAGAAGAAGTCCCCTTTGAATGAAGTTTTCGAAATATCTACACTTTGTGGTACATTTGTCTTTTCCTAAAGGCCACTCATGAATGGCAGTGCAAGAGACACTGACAATGCCTAGCAAGAAAGACAATGGCATAGATCGTGATCATTTATTATTATTATTATTATTATCATCATCGTCATCATCATCATTATTATTATTATTATTATTATTATTATTATTATTATTATTATTATTATTATTATTACTTGATAAGCTACAATCTTAGTTGGAAAGCAGGATACCATAAGTCCACGGCCTCCAACAGGGAAAATAGCCCAGTGAGGAAAGGAAACAAGTGAAAATAAAATATTTTAAGTGACTAACAACATTGTAATAACTATACATATACATATGATCAGTGCCAAGGCCCTTCT
>NC_090746.1:103621865-103631865 GCF_036898095.1 Palaemon carinicauda | reverse complement strand
TTTATCAGCCGTTATTAGTCCACTGCAGATCAAAGGCCTCAGACAAGTCGTTCCACTTGCGTCTGTTTATGGTTTTTCTATGCCAGTCCACACCTGCAAACTTTCTTAGTTCGTCAACATCGTCAATCTACATCGCTGAAACTCAATAACTATTTGCAAGTTTCAACTATTACTACTCAGGTTGTGTAGAATTTGCTAATTTACGCTTAATTATTTATATTTCAATTATCGATTTTCAAGTGCCATTCTCAACATTACAGAGCAATTACCAAATTATTATTATTATTATTATTATTATTATTATTATTATTATTATTATTATTATTATTATTATTTTTATTATTATTATTATTATTATTATTATTATTATTATTATTATTATTATTATAAATCAACACCAAAGAAATTCATTACTCTTTTTATTTTCGAATCTGACACAAGAGATTATTTCAAAACAATCAGAATTTTAATAAAAAAAAAGTATACTGTTTTAATTTCGAACTAAATTACAAGAGCCTGCAGGGAATTCTCATAATACATAATTCAAATAAAAAGTAAAAAAAATATATGATTAATCAAATATATGAAAACCATTCTTTAATATTTTTGGTTTTATATCATTCGACTTTATAATGTCATCAAAAGAGAATATTAATTAAATTTAATTGTCCCTAATCAATTTACTCTGATTTAGTCTCCACTGTTAAATTCCACACTGTATCGTAGTTAAAAAAAATTCTACTCTTTAATATGTAAATGAGCATAATTAACTTTTCCATGCACGTAACTTTTTTGCTTGAAACATTATTTTATAAAAGTTTTTTTTTTTTTTTCGGAATAGAAAAAGATGTATTAACTTTTCCATGACACGTAACTTTTCTTTAAAAACATTATTTCATGAAATGTTAGGATTTTTCAAAATAGAAAATGATTGTAAAGTGGTTAATTCTTGTTTTGCTTTAATTCTCAAAGTTCCTTCTAAAGAAACTTTATAACCTTGAAATTTTTTTTGTTTTCTCGATTTTTTTTTATTTCCATTATGGTTATTTTGGACAGTTTTCGTTATCAGAGCCTTATGTATCAATCAATCTTTTACATAAAAAAAAATGCTAATTACATCTCTCTCTCTCTCTCTCTCTCTCTCTCTCTCTCTCTCTCTCTCTCTCTCTCTCTATATATATATATATATATATATATATATATATATATATATATATATATATATATACTGTATGTATATGTATACTGTATATATATATATGCACATATATATATATGTATTATATATATATATATATATATATATATATATATATATATATATATATATATATATATATATATATATCTATATATCTTGAAAGTAATATGATGCCACTGTTCAACGTGAGCAAGATTTAAGTTTGCCTACTAAGAGAGAGAGAGAGAGAGAGAGAGAGAGAGAGGAGAGAGAGAGAGAGAGAGAGAGAGAGAGAGATGACTTTGAACAAAGGTAATAACATCATTAATTAGCAAAGCTTTCCTTGGGTACGCGGAGCTCGAGTCAAAGCAATTTTTTCTTCTTAAAGGCGGTAAGATTTTTCAATGTAGATCAATGAATTGAAAAAATCTCTTATTTTGATCAATTAAAAAATCATTATGAATAATTCATTGTTATATACTTAATTGACTCTTCGTGATTCGCAGTGAAGGATTTAAAAAGCTAATGAAACATGATATACTAAGTAACACATTTGAAAACTAGAAGGTCACTCAGTAGAGCGCAGTCCTCCACCAAGGCAGCTTATTTCTTGACCTTTTGTGCGGCCTTGACCTTGACCTTTTGAGCTTAACATACATCAATTGGCGTGGATTTTCATACACTCAAATATGAACGAAGTTAGAAGTCTCTGTGACAACGATCTTCAAACTTATGGCTGATTACGTGAATTGCACCCTTTGCTTGACCGTGATCTTAACCTTTGACCTTGATCTTCCAAGATTTAATAATTTCCAGCTTTTTGCATATCAGTTAATCCCTCCAAGTTTCATTATTATATGATTAAAATTTGTGGCCAGGAATCTGTTCAAAACAAACACACACACACACAAACACACAAACAGCTGGTTAAACATAACCTCCTTCAAACTTCAGTAGCAGAGGTAATGATAGACATTGTTATGCCATCGATATGCCATTGTTATCCTTAACCGTTTGTATATAAACCTATGACGTCGCGCTAATAAGCTAGTCATACACAGTCCGTCTCTCTGTTAAGATATAATCGACAATGTCATCGATTGGAGAATTCGATTCCATGAATACGGAATTGTTCGATATTTCCTTAAACACTGTTGGTGGAATTTTCTTCCCATACAGCTATATATATATCTAATGTGTGTTGATCAAAATATATCCCAAGCAGGAACGTTGAATCTTCAAGGGATCTAATAACTGTGATATAAAATATTTTATTGCATTGAACATTACAAAGGAAATCCATGACTAATTACTCTTTGTAATCGGCTGGATAACGTGTCAATGCTTAATCTTCTCTTTGTAGTTCTCAGTATTAGTCATGAGTTAATTTTGGAACTATAATGAGAACGGAGTTTGCACACTTAGCTTAAAGAGGTAGACAGATATGTGAAATACTCTCAATATACGACCTTATTTATTATTATTATTATTATTATTATTATTATTATTATTATTATTAGTGTTATTATTATTGTTATTAATATATATATATATATAATATATATATATATATATATATATATATATATATATATATATATATATATATATATTCATATTCTAACACCATGTAAGAAAAAATAATGGACACGGGCAGGACATAAAGTAGGGATGACAAATAATAGATGAACATTAAGAATAACACAATGGGGCCTAGATATTGCAAAAGAAGCAATGGAAGGGAGAGAAGACGATGGATTGAAGAACTAAGGAAGTTGGAGGGTGTGGACTGTCATAGTGAGACCATAAACAGAAAGGACGTATCCAAGGCCTTCATTCTGCAGTGGACTAGTGACAGCTGATGATATATATATATATATATATATATATATATATATATATATATATATATATATATATAATATATATATATATATATATATATATATATGTGTGTGTGTGTGTGTGTGTGTGTGTGGTGTGTGTGTGTAAATACTTTGTGTATCTATCCGTTTTTGACTACCGAATTTCTACATAAATTATATTGCGTTAAAATCTAAAGTATTGAATAACGACAAAGTATCTATTGCTTAAGAAAATAACACGTGGATATTACCCAATATGTTATTTTCCATCTTGTATGAAACTCAACTCTCGTATTATTATATTTTACCGAACTATTAGATAAGTTCTGTTTCAAGTGACCTATTCCCTTTAACACTGATCATCTTTACATTTTGTGTAGAGACAGAGTACCTTAATATGATACGAAATTTAATGCTAAACGCGTCTTTGAAGTTTTAGGATATTCTATTTTTATAGCAGAAACCTCCGTCATTATCCGATTATAAATCAAATTAAAATGATCTCAAATGTAATACCCTCTAGAATTTCCACTTGTTTTATACCAGATATTTAAGTATTAATCCTTGTATAATTCAGGATAAATATTTTGGTCATATGAAGATTATTTCTTTTTTGCCTAATTAGATTTTTTGCACAGGAAAAATTGTAATCCATGATCAAGAGAATATCAAATATATCATATATATATATATATATATATATATATATATATATAATATATATATATATATATATATATATATATATATATATATATATATATATATATATATATACAGTATTTATATATAAATTTATATATATACATAAATATATATATATATATATATATATATATATATATATTATATATATATATATATATATATATATATATATATATATATATACATATATAGCATTCCAGCAAAAATAAAGTAGTTTATGTAACTTGTCCACCTGGAAATAATATACCCTCATATTTGTATACGACTTGTTTGAATTCTCTCACTTAACAAGATAACTCTTCGGCTTCTACTCTCGATGCCTGGCAGATGATCTTACTGAAACAGTATGTACCGGCAGGGGTCACTTGCCTTAGGTAGATATGCACTGCGCATCACAAGGAACTGGCTATCCGTTTTTTGAATTTAGTCAATAAATCCTCTATGGATTTAGTCAGTCTATGACTAGTGAAATCTAACTGAGGCCCTTTGGGTCAATAGGCGTAGGAGGAGATGAGGATCATCATCATCATTGAAAAGAGAATAGGGAAAGGAGAATTATTAATTCCAGTTCCAAATCCACTCTTTATTTCTCTTTAGGTCTGGAATCCATTAATACATTACCACTTTAGATTGTAGAAATTTGATATTTCTTTTTAATCTCCTTCGTTCAACTGTTGTATAACTCCATTTTAGTTATCCTATCCATATCTGTTATAATTACCAATAAATGTGTGTGCAAATTACCCAAGATTATCCTTGATGTGTATGTATGTATGTACTGCAATTGACATCTCTTTTTATAAGTGCCCATGTGTCTTTAATTTGAATGATTTAAAATTAAGGAGTTTAATTCCTTAAGATATGGTATCATAGGTATGGATGTATGTATGTTCCAAGAAAGAATTAGGTATTCTGAATAATTTAAAAGTTTTAAGGTAACTCATGAATAACAGAGGCAAATGACAGTGACATTTCCCCATTAAGCAGGACAATTCCCTAGAGACTGACCATATATACATATGATCAGCACCCAAGACCCTCTCCATCCAAGCTAGGACCAGGGAGGGCCAGGCAATGGTTGCTGATGACTCAGTAGAGAGACCCATAGGCTCCCCCAAACCCCAATTCTTAGCTCACAATGATGGTGAAGTTGCAGCAACCGAAGGAACTAACGAGTTTGAGCTGGACTCGAACCCCAGTCTGGCGATCACCAGTCAGGGACGTTACCACATCGGCCAACACAAGTTCCCCCCAAAATAAGTATTGTACAGGAAGTATGGAGGAAGTTATATGAAAATTTGATTACAAAGGAACATTTGTCTCCAGGCCACTTCACATATTTCTACAATTTTGTACATTATATTGTACATAAACGATTTTTGACGTTTTTTTGCATATTTCTGTTATTGTGCCAGTATTCTCCGGCAGACTTTGGACATGTGAAATAATTCACATAAATCTTTTAGATGGGGCCTTTTGGTATAGGCTGCTAATCATTGTTGCAAACTGATTTTAAAATGTGTAATTAATAATATTAGTTATGAAGCAAGGTCACGTATAATACCCTTATTAAAAATATATTTACATAATAAGGAAATTTATTTTTCGATATGATTGTGAACATGTGTATTTAAACTAGCATTAAATAGTGCATTATTCTAAGGATTCTTGAAAGTATATATATATATATATATATATATATATATATATATATATATATATATATATATATATATATACATATATATATATATATATATATATATATATATTTATATATGTATATATGCATATATATGTATATGTATATATATATATATATATATATATATATATATATATATATATATACATATACATATCTATATATATTTATATATATATGTATGTGTATATATATATATATATATATATATATATATATATATATATATATACTATATATATATATATATATATATATATATATATATCCAGGTATTTGTATATCTTTAAATTGTACATCAAAGCCATGTGGGGATTGTCTTATTGATTTATATTTGTTCAAAAATTAATCTTCCGGAGCATTTACTTTTCATGCTTGTTATTACACCTATTTCTTCAACACGTTGTTCTTGCTAAGAAAGTTTGTACAAAAAAAAAAAAAAAAAGACTGCCTGGATAGGGAATATAAACTATACGAAAAAGCGTAAAGTTTCATCAAAGTTATTTGCTAAATAATATATATTCAGCAGAGAGAGAGAGAGAGAGAGGAGAGAGAGAGAGAGAGAGAGAGAGAGAGAGAGAGAGAGAGAGAGAGAAAGAGAGAGAGAGAGAGAGAGAGAGAGAGAGAATATTAATAGACCAACCACGGAACTTCAATAGAAAAAGATAATTAAGGATAATCAATTATAACAGAATCTAGAGTTAGAATTTCTGTCCACAAAGATCACCAGAAGATATTTGATCTCTCTCTCTCCTCTCTCTCTCTCTCTCTCTCTCTCTCTCTCTCTCTCTCTCTCTCTCTCTCTGAGACACTTCTTTGTGATTAGCCTTCACTCTTTGATGTTTCTTTTAGTTACAGTTTTCTTTCTTCCTGACATTTCCGCAATACGTTGGGCTTATTGGCGTCTATTCATATTTGATTTTATAGTGTAGATTAATACAAATATATGTTATAACTGGTTATTATTATTATTATTATTATTATTATTATTATTATTATTATTATTATTATTATTAATACAAGTAATAATAATAATAATGATAATAATATTATTAATAATAATTATTATTATTCTTATTATTATTATTATTATTATTTATTTCATTTTCATTATTATTATTATTATTATTATTATTATTATTATTATTATTATTATTATTATTATTATTAATAATAGTAATAATAATGATGTAGTACGATAGAGAGTAAAAGATGTGAGATTGGAAGTATGTTAGAAGTAGAAGGATGGATGTATTGGCCTTGTGTGAGACAAAGATGAAAGGAAAGGGTGAAGTGATGTTTGGTGAAATGTCTGGTAGAGTGTCTGGATTGAAAGGGGAAGAGCGAGAGAGGGTGTGGCTTTATTGCTGAGTGAATGGATGACAGGTAAAGTAGTGGAATGGAAGGAGATATCATCTAGGTTAATGTGGGTAAGGGTTAGGTTGGGTAGGGAATGTTGGGCATTTGTCAGTGCGTATGGGCCAGGTAGTGAGAAAAGTGAAGAAGAGCGGAATGAGTTCTGGAATGAATTAACTAGGTGTGTAGAAGGACTGGGTAGAAGGAATTATGTAGTTGTTATGGGTGACTTAAATGCTAAAGTGGGCGCTGGAGAGGTAGAAGGTGTCATTGGGAAGTATGGCGTACCAGGTGAAAATGAGAGTGGTGAGAGACTGGTAGATATGTGTTGAACAAGAGATGGTAATAAGTGCTAGCTTTTTAAAAAGAAAGATAAAAATAAGTCTACATGGGTAAGAGTGGCAAATGGAAGAGTAGTAGAAAGGGCATTAATGGATTATGTGTTGATAACTAAAAGAATGTTTGGAAGATTGAAAGACGTGCACGTGTTTAGGGGTATGGCTAACGGTATGTCTGATCATTTTTTGGTGGAAGGAAAATTAGTTGTAGTAAAAGAGTGGGGGAATAGAGTAGGTGGATGTAAAAGGGAGCTAGTGAGGGTTGAAGAGCTAATAAAACCGGGGGTAAAAAGTAAATATCAGGAAAGGTTGAAAATGGCATATGACGAGGTGAGAGTAAGAGAAACTGGTAATTTAGAGGAGGAGTGGAAGTTAGCAAAAGAAAATTTTGTTGGGATTGCAAGTGATGTATGTGGCAAGAAGGTTGTTGGAGGCAGCATGAGGAAGGGCAGTGAATGGTGGAATGAAGGAGTGAAGGTAAAAGTGGAAGAGAAAAAGAGGGCTTTTGAAGAATGGCTGCAGAGTAATAGTATAGAGAAGTATGAAAAATATAGAGAGCAAAAGGTGGAAGTAAAGCGCAAGGTACGTGAGGCAAAGAGGGTGGCTGACCTGAGGTGGGGTCAGGGACTGGGTCAGTCATATGAAGAGAATAAGAAGAAATTTTGGAAAGAAGTGAAGAGAGTAAGGAAGGCCGGCGCAAGAATTGAAGAGACAGTGAAAGATGGAAATGGAAGGTTGTTAAAAGGAGAGGAGGCAAGGAAAAGATGGGCGGAATATTTTGAAAGTTTGCTGAATGTTGAGGATGATAGGGAGGCAGATATAATTGCTGTTCCAGGTGTTGAGGCGCCAGTGATGGGAGATGAGAATGAGAGAGAGATTACAATAGAGGAAGTGAGGAGAGCACTAGATGAAACGAGAGTAGGAAAAGCATCTGGTATGGATGGTGTGAAAGCTGAGATGTTGAAGGAAGGGGGTGTGACTGTACTTGAATGGTTGGTGAGATTGTTTAATGTGTGTTTTGTGTTCTCAATGGTACCAGTAGATTGGGTCTGTGCATGTATTGTACCACTATATAAGGGTAAGGGAGATGTGCATGAGTGTTGTAATTCAAGAGGTATTAGTTTGTTGAGTGTAGTTGGAAAAGTGTATGGTAGAGTACTGATTAATAGGATTAAGGATAAAACAGAGAGTGCAATCTTGGAAGAAGTACAGGGTGGTTTTAGAAGAGGTAGGGGTTGTATGAATCAGATTTTTACAGTTAGGCAGATATGCAAGAAATATTTAGCAAAAGGTAAAGAGGTGTATGTTGCGTTTATGAATCTGGAGAAAGCATATGATAGAGTTGATAGGGAAGCAATGTGGAATGTGATGAGGTTATATGGAGTTGGTGGAAGGTTGTTGCAAGCAGTGAAAAGTTTCTACAAAGGTAGTAAAGCATGTGTTAGAATAGGAAATGAAGTGAGCGATTGGTTTCCGGTGAGAGTGGGGCTGAGACAGGGATGTGTGATGTCGCCGTGGTTGTTTAACTTGTATGTTGATGGAGTGGTGAGAGAGGTGAATGCTCGAGTGCTTGGACGAGGATTAAAACTGGTAGGCGAGAATGATCATGAATGGGAGGTAAATCAGTTGTTGTTTGCGGATGATACTGTACTGGTAGCAGACACAGAAGAGAAGCTTGACCGACTAGTGACAGAATTTGGAAGGGTGTGTGAGAGAAGGAAGTTGAGAGTTAATGTGGGTAAGAGTAAGGTTATGAGATGTACGAGAAGGGAAGGTGGTGCAAGGTTGAATATCATGTTGAATGGAGAGTTACTTGAGGAGGTGGATCAGTTTAAGTACTTGGGGTCTGTTGTTGCAGCAAATGGTGGAGTGGAAGCAGATGTACGTCAGAGAGTGAATGAAGGTTGCAAAGTGTTGGGGGCAGTTAAGGGAGTAGTAAAAAATAGAGGGTTGGGCATGAATGTAAAGAGAGTTCTATATGAGAAAGTGATTGTACCAACTGTGATGTATGGATCGGAGTTGTGGGGAATGAAAGTGATGGAGAGACAGAAATTGAATGTGTTTGAGATGAAGTGTCTGAGGAGTATGGCTGGTATATCTCGAGTAGATAGGGTTAGGAACGAAGTGGTGAGGGTGAGAACGGATGTAAGAAATGAGTTAGCAGCTAGAGTGGATATGAATGTGTTGAGGTGGTTTGGCCATGTTGAGAGAATGGAAAGTGGCTGTCTGCTAAAGAAGGTGATGAATGCAAGAGTTGATGGGAGAAGTACAAGAGGAAGGCCAAGGTTTGGGTGGATGGATGGTGTGAAGAAAGCTCTGGGTGATAGGAGGATAGATGTGAGAGAGGCAAGAGAGCGTGCTAGAAATAGGAATGAATGGCGAGCGATTGTGACGCAGTTCCGGTAGGCCCTGCTGCTTCCTCCGGTGCCTTAGATGACCGCGGAGGTAGCAGCAGTAGGGGACTCAGCAGTATGAAGCTTCATCTGTGGTGGAAATGTGGGAGGTTGGGCTGTGGCACCCTAGCAGTACCAGCTGAACTCGGCTGAGTCCCTGGTTAGGCTGGAGGAACGTAGAGTAGAGGTCCCCTTTTTTGTTTTGTTTCTTGTTGTTGTCGGCTACCCCCCAAAATTGGGGGAAGTGCCTTTGGTATATGTATGTATGTATGTATGTATGTATTATTATTATTATTATTATTATTATTATTATAATACTGTACATTTCTGCTTTAGTTATAGACACGTCTTGAAGCCTTTCACGCTATTATATGGAAAACATATAATCTGAATTAAAACACAGATCTATGTGGTGTTACTAACATGATCATGTAGGGAGAAAGGTCAGGAGAAGA
>NC_090746.1:103606865-103614365 GCF_036898095.1 Palaemon carinicauda | reverse complement strand
GGTGGATGGATGGTGTGAAGAAAGCTCTGGGTGATAGGAGGATAGATGTGAGAGAGGCAAGAGAGCGTGCTAGAAATAGGAATGAATGGCGAGCGATTGTGACGCAGTTCCGGTAGGCCCTGCTGCTTCCTCCGGTGCCTTAGATGACCGCAGAGGTAGCAGCAGTAGGGGACTCAGCAGTATGAAGCTTCATCTGTGGTGGAAAATGTGGGAGGTTGGGCTGTGGCACCCTAGCAGTACCAGCTGAACTCGGCTGAGTCCCTGGTTAGGCTGGAGGAACGTAGAGAGTAGAGGTCCCCTTTTTTGTTTTGTTTCTTGTTGATGTCGGCTACCCCCCAAAATTGGGGGAAGTGCCTTGGTATATGGATGGATGGAAATGTTCTTATATGATGATAAGTTTTTTTATTGTATCTTATGATCTTCCAACTATTAGGAAAGCAATATTATTATTATTATTATTATTATTATTATTATTATTATTATTATTATTATTATTATTATCACTTGCTAAGGTACAATCCTAGTGGAAAAGCAGGATGCTATTAGCCCTGAGGCTCCAACCGGGAAAGTAACCCAGTGAGGAAAGGAAACAAGGAAAAATAAAATATCTTAAGAACAGTAACGTTGAAATAAATATTTCTTATATAGAATATAAAAACTTTAACAAAACAAGAGAAAGAGAAATAAGATAGAATATTGTGCCCGATTGTATCCTCAAGCAAGAGAAGGGTTGTAATGATCAAGTACAGTTAATGTTAATCCTGTGTTATACAGTATTTATAATACACTGTATATATATATATATATATATATATATATATATATATATATATATATATATATATATATATATATATATATATATATATATATATATATATATACACACATATATATATATATATATATATATATATATATATATATATATATGTATATATATATATATTTATATATCTTTTTTTTTTAAATTCAAAGTGTATTCGCTTTATACACGAAAGAAACCAATTATTAAACTTAGTGTCAATCTTGACTGAATGGAATATTATTTCCATTTTCATAATCTATTTTTTGAAGGAAGCTGAAATTTATTTTATTCATTAATCTGCTGTAGTGAACGGAAATAGAAAATTCTTTTGCTTTATTAAGTTTGAAATAATAAGACTTACATATTCAAAGTAATGCAATAGTTAGTACAAAAGTTTTTACGACTAGTTTTGCTTCACAAACTTTGAAAATAATAAGACTTACATATTCAAGATAATGTAATAGGTTGTAGGAAAGTTTTTAAAACTAATATTGCTTTATAAACTTTGAAAATCATAAGACTTACATATTCAAGGTAATACAATTGGTAGCAGGAAAGTTTTTAAAACTAATATTGCTTTTTAAACTTTGAAAATGATAAGACTTACATATTCAAGGTATTGGAATAGTTAGTAGGATATTCTTAAAACTGATTTTGCTTTATAAACTTTGAAAATTATATGGCTTACATATTCAAGGTAATGCAATAGTTAGTAGGAATTTTTTTAAAACTAATTTTGCTTTATACACTTTGAAAATTATATGATTTACATATTCAAGGTATTACAATAGTTAGTAGGAACTTTTTTAAAACTAATTTTGCTTTATAAACTTTGAAAATTATATGACTTACATATTCAAAGTAATACAATAGTTAGTAGAACATTTTTAAAACTAATTTTGCTTTATAAACTTTGAAAATTATATGACTTGCATATTCAAGGTAGTTCATTTGTTACGAAATTCTTTAAAACTAATTTTCACGGATAAAGAACGGTTTTGATTTATTTCATGATTATATGTAATTGCAAATATTTTTTTTTATCATGGTATTAGTATTCTTAGTAATAACTTGGTTACATATATATACAAATAAAGAATTGCGGAATTCCCTTCACCAAGCTGCTTAAAAATACTCTTATATTAATTCGTATATAGTATATTCATCATCGTTGTATTATTCCACGAACTATAAACTTTATTATCATGATTGCAGAAGAGCAGCAACGTTGACTGAAATCTAAATCTAAATGATATATGCTTTCATTCCCAATATTAAAAACAAGTGACATTCATTAAGAGGGAAAAATTATTTCACATTCGGCCATCAGTAAAATCATTATTTTCTGAAACCGAGAGCTATGTTAATGCGTAGGTGCCATTGTAAACAATTGTTCGAATTTGTATGTGTTTATCTTTCTTTTATTTCATGAAGGTTATTTTTTCAAAGAACGTAATAATGTTCTACATATCCAAACAATGGGATCTATTTATACGTCGGAATCATTATCGGGTATATCAAGAGAACCGTAAAGAAATAACATTTGCATCATTACCGTTCAGTATGAAGTATAATATACTAATATATTTCGGGTAAGAATAATTAAACACAGAAAATATATATTCAATTTCTATATATAAGATATGATTAGCATATTTTCCGTTCAGTACGAAGTATAATATACTAATATATTTTAGGTACGAATAATTAAACAAAGAAAATATTAGTTCAAGTTTCTATACATAAGATATGATTGGCATTTTTTCCGTTCAGTACGAAGTTAAATATACTAATATATTTCGGATACGAATAATTAAACACAGGAAATATTAATTCAAATTTTCTATATATAAGATATGATTGGCACATTTTTCGTTCAGTATGAATTATAATATACTAATATATATCGGGTAAGAATAATTAAACACAGAAAACATATATTCAAGTTTCTATATATAAGATATGATTGGCAGTGGCCGTGAGTCCTAGTGAGGGCCAGGGCGCCCCAGGCAGTGACACTTTACCCTTGGAAGTCCCCGATGGTCCCAGGCAGTGACCCTGAGTCCTGGGAAGGACGAGGAAATGCTGAATCGTTCACCTTCTAATATTTACACTGAACAAAACCATTCCACAATAATCCTTCTATTAAAGCAAATTCTAATCTGATTCTCCACATCCATCTAACATTCTAAATGATCAAATTCCTTAGTACCATATAGATAAATCTTTTCGTATACATAAAATATTTACCCTATAGGCATGTCTAAGGATTTTGAATTTGTAATATATATATATATATATATATATATATATATATATATATATATATATATATGTATTTATATATACATATATATATTTATATTTATACATATATATATATATGTATATATATGTATTTATATATATACATATATATATTTATATTTTTATATATATATATATATATATATATATATATATATATATATATATATATATTTATATAAATACACACACATACACGCACACACACACACACATATATATATATATATATATATATATATATAAATACACACACATACACGCACACACACACACACATATATATATATATATATATATATATATATATATATATATATATATATATATATAAACACACATACACACATATATATATATATATATATATATATATATATATATATATATATATATATATATATATATATATATATACATACATATATATGTGTGTATATATATATATACACTAAAATCAACTATCAAATTCAATGTTCTATAAATGATTCGTAACATCCAATTATTATTCATCCCGTGTGTATGAATCTACTTAGATACGTTAAGAATGAAGACATTCCAAAAAGCCTTTGGCTTTACGAAAACGTCTCTTGTCACCATAAGACAATGCCTGGGACACAATACCAGCAAGACTATGGATTTCGACTCTTAAGAAGATGAAGACACCCGGCGAGGAAGAATGAAGTCTTTTACTTAAAGAAGCAGCAAAGATTAACACCTCATTACAAAGAAGTGTCTGTGAGGGAGAGGGAGGAGAGGTAGACACGGGACAATGTTTATTGTTGGTCTTTAGAAATTGAGATTCTACTTCACGATCCTGATATGAAAAGGATTCAAAACGATTTATGTTACGAGATCACATCTTTTCTTACTGACTCCTATTGAAGTTCTTGGTCTATTCATTATATATTCTCTCTCTCTCTCTCTCTCTCTCTCTCTCTCTCTCTCTCTCTCTCTCTCTCTCTCTCTCTCTCTCTCTCTCTCTCTCTTAAAAAACAAGAGGAAGAGAAATAAGGTAGAAAAGTGTGCCCAAGTGTACCCTCAAGCAACAGAACTTCACCCAAGGGCAGCGGAAAACCATGGTACAGAGGTTATGGCACTATCCAGGACTGGAGAACAATGGTTTGATCTTGGAGTGTCCATTTCCTAAAGGAGCTGCTTACCATAGCTAGAAGAATCTCTTCTACCGTTACCAAGAGGAAAGTAGTCACTGAACAATTATAGTGCAGTAGCTAACCTCTTGAATGAAGAAGAATTGCTTAGTAATCTCAGTATTTTCAAGTGTATGAGGACAGAGGAGAAAGTGGAAAGAATATACCAGACTATTCGAGTATGTGTAGGGAAAGAAAAAAATGAGCCGTAACCAGAGATATGGATCCAATGTAGTACCGTCTGGCAAGTCAAAGGAGCCAATAACTCTCTAGCGGTAGTATCTCAAAGGGTGGTTGGTGGTATTTCAGAGAGTAGCTAACAATATGATATAAGATTGAAATTTGATTGACGCCACTGGTAATTTTACTGAATCATTAAAAAATATTGATAATCATACATGTTCTATTCAGTTTTAATGAGAGCTCATTTAGACGAATGTGATGAAAGAACTTTGCAATTTTTATCAGAATAATGATGTAATATAATTAGTTATATACGGCTTAATGAATTTCTTACATATTTTATCGTTGTAAAAAAAGGTATTTAAAGTAAAGTGGCTTATTAATCATAACTGCCATAGATAAACAGGCTAATGACTTAAGGAGAGAGAGAGAGAGAGAGAGAGAGAGAGAGAGAGAGAGAGAGAGAGAGAGAGAGAGAGAGAGAGAGAGAGAGAGCAAATAACTAAGTTATCATTAAAATCCTATTGAATACAAAGTTCCCATATTAACAAAAATTAACTTTTCTTATCAAATGTTTCGAAGTTATCTTAAATTAGTTCAACCTGAGGACTTGGTTATAAGACATTTTATTTAGCTACAGAGTAGGAGCTAAATTGATATCCTTCATTTGAATAATATTTCACCGTAATGGCATTTTCGGACCGAGCAATAAGAAGTGAATTACAACCCAGAAGTACAGTTTTGTAGTTTACATTATAATTACTGAGTATAATTGTTTTAATACTGTATCAACAAGACTTAGTTTGGGAATCGAACCATGTACGTTTAATACAGCATCAAACAACTTTAAAGGTACTATTTTTTATAATTTTGTACTTTTGCAGATCTATACTCAGATTGTATCTATAACGTTTAAAACGTTCCCAGAAGTCTAAAATTACTGCCAGATCTTTACTTAGACAGCATCTGTAACGTTTAAAATGCTTGAGTATGACTCAAATTATTAACAAATCTTTGCTCAGGCTGCATCTGTTAGTGTAGCACCGTTGATAAGCCTATTAGGATTAAGCAAATCAGAAACTGTTTCTTTCCTTCCACTACCAAGCTTTGGAAATATCATTCTCCTTCTCTTTTTCCTAAGTTGTATAACATTTCCATCCTTGAAAATGTATGAAGCTATATAACTTCTTTTTTTTCTAGTATGGCCTAGAACAGTGTGTTACATTGCCTTCGTCTTTGGCCTTAAGTTTTATGGAGGACAATGTGTTGGGGGTACTTTTGCCTAAAATTTCTTTTATAAGAAATTTAAGTAAATGAAAATTCTTTAAATATTCCCGAATTCATCCTATCTCTCTAGAACCTCTTGTGAACGCAGTTAACTTTTTTCTATTTCATGAAGTGACCTTGTGTTTCCCTTACTTCATTATTTGAAGCTTTTCAAATTCTTCCGGTACAACTCAAACATTTAACATATGTATCTATTATCAGTATTTATTGTTACTCTCTTTAACTCGTCATTATTATTATTACTATTATTACTTAATAAGCTATAACCCTAGTTGGAAAAACAGAATGATATAAGCCCAGGGGCTCTAACAGGGAAAATAGCCGAGTGAGGAAAGGAAACAAGGAAAAATAAAATATTTTAAGAAGAGTAACGATATTGAAATAGATATCTCTATATAAACTATAAAAACTTTAATAAAACAAAAGGAAGAGAAATCAAATAGAATAGTGTGCTCGAGTGTACCCTCTAACAAGAGAACTCTAACCCAAGACTGGAAAACCATGGTACAGAGGCTATGGCACTACCCAAGACTAGAGAACAATGGTTTGATATTGGAGTTTCCTTCAACCTAGAGGAGCTGCTTACCATAGCAGCATAGCTAAACCTTTGCAACATCTCTAATTCATCCTATGATAATATCCATTTTGTTCTGTCTTAAATAGCTTTTACACTATGAAAACTGAAGGAAATTCTTTCGTTTCAGGATCACCCGATGGATGTCACAACATTGGATATATTCAACATTGATGCGAGAGGAGAAGACAGAAGAGTTGAAAATATGCAAATAGGAGACCGATGAAATTAAACTACGACAATATGGAGAGATCAGGTTAGAAATCTAAATTTTATTTCATCAATTATATAGATATAAAGGACAGTAATATTTACCGTTTCTTTTTATGTAAATGTTTAACAGTGCTGCAAAGCTGTAATACGCTTAAATCTGTTATCACTTTAAATCTTCACCAAAAGAGATTTACTGAAGTTTTAAAGTAATAAAAAGCTGGAGAGCTATCTATCACCATGGGGATTCCATACGTATTCCAACAGGTTTTAAACCGTCAACGTCGAAAAATATTAGTTTACTCTTGTAGTGAATGACTCCCATAACTGTTAAAACCAATATCATAAATGTCAAAAGATGGTCAACATTTTACCAATTGTACGAATGGAACTCGATAGCATTGAGGCGGAGTTAGTAGAGGCTTTCAGTGATATGGCAGTAATTTATTCCTAGATATTAGGCCTAGTTTGTTTATGATTATCACACCTTTCGTTTAGACCTAAAAATATATTTGCATATATTAAAGCAATGATACTAATATCAAACCTCAAACGATATTATCATCATCAACAGCTGTAATTAGTCCACTACAGAATAAAGGCTCATGCATGTCCTTCCACTCGCGTCTATTTGTGGTCTTTTTATAACAATTTATATCCGAAAATTTTCTTAACTCGTCAATCCATCGTCTTCTTTTCCTTCCCCTGCTTCGTTTGCAAATCTCTAGCGACACATTCTGTTATTTATAATGTTAAAACTATGTTACTAATATCAACCCTCAAGCAATATTACCATCATCATCAGCTGGATTTACTCCGCTGCAGAACAAAGGCCTCAGACATGTCCTTCCACTCGCTTCAATACATGGTCTTTTTATGGCAGATTACACCAGCAAATTTTCTTAACTCGTCAATCCATCGTCTTTTTTTCTTTCCCTTGCTTCGTTTGCAAATCTTTAGTGACCCATTTCTACCTTAGT
>NC_090746.1:103586865-103596865 GCF_036898095.1 Palaemon carinicauda | reverse complement strand
CAACTCTAGTGATAAAAGCAGGATGTTGCAACCCCAAGGCTCCACCAGCGAAAATAGCCCAGTGAGGAAGGGAAATGGGGAAATATAGAATAGTTTGCAGGAGTGTACCCTCTAGCTAGAGATCTCTACCCAAGACAGTGGAATGCTACAGGCCCCAGGGTTCCAACAGGGAAAATAGCCCAGTGAAGAAAGTAAATAAGATAGAATAGTGTTCCGGAGTGTACCCTCAAGCGAGAGAACTATAACCCTAGACAGTGAAAGACCATGGTGCAGAGGCTATGGCACTTGCCATGACTAGAGAGCACTTATTTGATTTTGGAGTGTCCTCCTCCTAGAAGAGCTTTTTGCCATAGGAAAAAAGTCTCTTCTGCACTGAAGCAGTTTCTTCATTCCCATCTCTGCCATTTCTCTTTTTTCTCTTATAAAGTTCAAGATTCTAGTGTTGCCAATGGGTTGATGCATAGTTTTCAAAACTGGTCTTGCTTGTGAAACGCAGTTTAGAATGTGTAACTTACTTGCCCCCAAGTATTTCTATATTTGAAGACTACATTGGTCCCTGATTCCACTTCGTCTAGATTGGCACCACTCCCCACA
Source organism: Palaemon carinicauda (assembly GCF_036898095.1). Classification (NCBI taxonomy): domain Eukaryota; kingdom Metazoa; phylum Arthropoda; class Malacostraca; order Decapoda; family Palaemonidae; genus Palaemon; species Palaemon carinicauda. Next base: position 103,596,271 of record NC_090746.1, on the reverse strand, counting down.
ACTGCTTGAAGTCACTTGGCTCCAGCACTCTCTCTCCAGTGAAACATCTTTTGTGCGTCATACAGGTTATCCATGCCATGAATTCTGTATATATTTGTATGAATTAATGCAGGTTTTGTCAGTAAAATCTTGAACAACCGATAATTGGTTCTCAGCAGAAATAAGTTCAAATAGTTCTAAACATATGTATCCTTATTTGCATATGCATATATATATATATATATATATACATATATATATATATATATATATATTATATTATATATATATGTATATATATATATGTATATATATGTTTATATATGATTATTTTCATATATATATATATATATATACATATATATATATATATATACTGTATGTATATATATATATATACATATATATATATATGTATATATATATATATATATATATATTTATATATATACATATATTAATATATATATATACATATATATATATATATATATATATTAATTTCATAGATTGTGTGTGAGAGAGAGAGAGAGAGAGAGAGAGAGAGAGAGATCGACCATATGTTCTAAACACGAATGTCAATCTGTTCTTCCTCACCTGAAGGGTACACCCACTCCAAGACCCTTGTTGGAATCGAGTGGAGGAGAATCCCTCTTCAGGTCGAATTTGATCTTCTCCTCTGGCGCCACTTGGAGTGACGGACGCAGAGCGAACTTGATTGGAAAGTTACTGGAAGCCATTACAGAGTCTCGACCATTGGATGTTTGTTTCATATATATCCATTTTGTTTTTGTTATCTACACGACCGCGAACTAAACCTCTTATGTTGGTGAAGTAAGTTTATTTGTCTATAAACAGACGAACAGAGACACATATTAATGTATGTATGTATATATATATATACAGTATATATATATATATATATATATACATATATATATATATATATACATATATATATATATATATATATATAAATGGATGTGTGTGCGTTTTTGTGTGTGTGGTCGTGTGAGCAAGTACATATGCATATATTTATTCATGTATGAAGCTGTAGAGGTACTGATTTATTGCATGTAGATAATTTAAATCATATATTTTAGATAAATGCATATATATATATATATATATATGTATATATATATATATATATATACACGCGTGTATGTGCGTGGGTTTGTGTGCAAGCATTGAAGTGGATAGGCTGTAATCATATATATATTTATCTTCTTTTATATGACAAGAGGGAAAGAGACTTTACCAACAGGGTAGTTCCGAAACAACTAACTTTTAGTGTTCCCAAGAAAACTCAATTGTGTCTTTCTTATTTGCTTCACCATTGCTCTCAGCATTCCAAGTCTTAAGATTCCCACCTCATTTGTTACTCTGTCCCTCCAATATATTCTGATTATCCTTCTGTAAAACCGCATCTCCTTTGCATTTACCTTGTTCCCCAGCTCTCTTGTTATTGCCCAGCTCTCTGATCCATACATAAGGTGGACCTTATATATTATGTGATCCATAATTAAGATACATAAGAATTAAACGAAGGTAATTAAGTGCAAGAAAGAAAATAATTTAAAAACCATTTTTTTTCACATTTTCATTTATGGACAAACGATTAACAGCTAACAAGTACATTACCATATGAATTAGTTTCATTGCTTTTATGTTCAACAGGCTGACGTAAGTCTTTTTACAGTTTACATATGAAATATGTTTTAATGTTGTTAATGTTTTTAATATTTTTTCTTTTAATTGTTCACTACTTCTTACATCGCTTATTCATTTCCTTTTTTCCTTTCCTCACTGGGCTATTTTACCTGTTGTAGCCCTTGCGCTTTTAGCATTTGGCTTTTCCAACTAGGGTTGTAGCTTAGCTAATAATAATAATAATAATAATAATAATAATAATAATAATAATAATAATAATAATAATAATCGTTACAATGCTCAAATACAAGATATTATTAAAAACTAAATCGTAAATTCAAACACTGGAATATAGCCATCCGTGTTCAACATGAAATGTTTCCTCAGATTTATTTCAGGCAACGTTCTTCGGATCTCACTGGTTTTGTGCATATTTCATATGCATTCTGTTTGCTTGGGAAGATGTATTTTTATCAAAAGTTCGCTGACGTAGAAATTCCATGGCCTTAAAACTCTTCAGTTCTGAAATGCCCTCTTTCTTTTTTTAATGTTATTTCAAGGATGTTAAACCAAAGACTAAATATATAAATGGGTAACATAATATACTTTTTTCTACTGGTTTTTGCTTTATTGTTTTTAGTCGTCCGCGTATGGATATTATTATTATTATTATTATTATTATTATTATTATTATTATTATTATTATTATTATTATTAGCTTGGCTATAACTCTAGTTGGAAAAGCAGGATGCTGTAAGCTCAAGGGCTCCAAAAGAAAAAAACAGCCCAGCGAGGTATGGAAACAAAGAAAAAATTCACTACAAAAGAAGTTATGAACAACTAAGATAGAATATTATTATTATTATTATTATTATTATTATTATTATTATTATTATTATTATATTATTATTATTATTATTATTTATTTCTAGTTAAGCTATATGCCTAGTTGGAAAAGCAGAATACTATAAGACCAAGGGCTCCAACAGGGAAAATTAGCCCAGTGAGGAAAGGAAATAAATACAGTGCAAGAGGAATAATGAACAATTAAAATAATTGATTAATGTTATTAATATCAATATTATTATTATATTATTATTATTATTATTATTATTATTATTATTATTATCCGTTCTTCTTGTTAGATATTTTCTCATCTTTTCCTTTCAAGATTCCAATGATAGACTCCAGGCAATTTTTCAGTTTCTGTCACATTCAGTCCGACTCCAAACTTTTTTCTTTTTCTCTATTTTCTCTATCTTTTCCCTGAGGGTAAAAAAAAAAACAGTTGACATTATCAAGTTTGCCCTTTTTGTTTCACACCGGCGAGTTTACAACTACGACATTTTACGTATTGCGATTTCTTTTGATTTCTATATTTTCCATTTTACTTCAACTCCTAAAATGTTGAGCTCTTTCCCATCACTATCTCTTGTTTTCTGTTTCCTTTTCTTATTACTTAGATCATTAATATATCGAAGTATAATGAAAGCATTGGTATGCACTTAAAAAATACTCCCTCTTTCATTTCGTTGGTAATAATAGTTTTTTTTCTAATATCTATTTTGTATGTTTCATACACAAAGACTTATCCCTTCTCGTGTGATAGGGTACCGAGGGAAGGACAAACCATTGTTCAATGGTGATTCTAGACGTGCGTATTTGGGGAGGCGGGAGTCCTATCTTCTTTGGAAGGGTAACAGATCAGATTCGACACTGAATAACTATACTCAGCTTAGACCTTTTGCTCAGAGAGTATATGCTTCAACTGAAAAGGAATACAATTTAACCATGAAAGAACACTTTTTGGTACAACACAAGAACGTAAGTAGTGGACTACCCTTAAATCTGCACTCTTTGGTGTGGATGCAACAGTTCCTCATGTACTTGAACCAGATGGCTCTGTCACTCACCGTCCAAAGGAATAGACAACCCTTTTGGCTGATGTGTCTGACAGCAAGCAGAATAATGAGAAAATTGATCTTCGTCATTCCTGTATCCTGAGGCTAAACTAACTGGTTTAGCTTTTCGATCTCGTGAAATTAAAGCTCTGTTGATGGACCTTGATGCTTATGGAGCTGTTGACCCAATTGGTATTTTTCCTTTGTTTTTTATAAAGCCTGCAGATTTCTTAGCTCCAAAGTTATGTTATTTTGAATAATTTAGCAAGAAGAGGAGGTTTTAGCACTTGTTGGAGAATTGGTAATGTTGCTACACTATGTAAATGTGTTTGTGGTACCTCAATTCCAACTGATTACCGCCCAATTTCTATAACTCCTATATTATCTAAAGTTTTTGAATGTGTTTTGGCAAAACGTCTTAATAGTTTTGCTAAAGGTAATCATCTGTTCCCTAGTTTGCAATTTGGTTTTCGTAAAGACGTTGGAGCATGTGTTGCCCTTCTTACAATCTCCGATGCCGTACAGAAATCCCTTGATTGTGGTCAGGAAGTTCGTATGATTGGCCTTGATTTTAGTGCTGCCTTTAACCGTGTTAATCTTGAGGCCCTTGTTTTCAAACTCAAACAGTTGGGAGTGGTTTGGTTGTTTCTTAGCATCGTGATTGGACTTTTAATTAATAGATTGAAAAGAGTTGCTGTTGATTGGCACTATAGTGAGTATAGGAATGTGATATCTGATGTTCCTTAGGGCAGTGTTCTTGGCCCATTACTTTTCATACTATATACACATGGCATGGGGTTGGCCTAGAAAACAAGCTTGTTGCATATGCAGATAATGCTAAACTTTTTGGATCAATTCCATCTCCTGAATGTAGATCTGAGGTTGCTGAATCCCTTAATAGAGATTTAGCTAAAATTGGTGCATGGGGTAAATTATGAGGTATGAAGTTGAAGTATAGCAAAACTCAAAGTATGATTGTAATTAGGTCAAGGTCAGTGGCTTCTCTACATCCAGATCTCAGCATTGATAATGTTTCTTAAACTCTCTATTACTCTTAAATTTTTAGGTCTTATTCTTGACAACAATTTTACTTTAGGGAAACCAATTATGTTTGTCTTCTTCAGTTGCCCAAAGAATTGGCTTATAGAGAAAGTCTTTTATGATTTTTGGTGATCAATCAATTCTGAAGAAGTGTTTTAATTTCTATCTTGTTTCGAGTATTGTTCTCCTGTCTGGTATTCAGTTGCTGATTCTCATCTTAATTTGTTGGACAGAAACTTACGGCCTATCAAATTTCTTATTCCAGATCTAGATATTAATCTCTAGCATCGTTTAATTAGTTCGTTATGCACGTTGCATAAGATTTTTCATAAATCCTTTACATTCTGATCTTCCCGGATAGTTCCATCCTGTTCGTAATACTAGGTATGCAGTTAATTCTAATGGTCAGGCCTTCTCCATCATGAGGATCAATACTACACAGTATTTTAGAAGTTTTACTCCAGCTGTGACCAAGTTGTGGAATGATCTTCAAAAGTTTAAACTTGCAGCAAATGTTTTGATCTTGAACAGGCTGAAATAAGTCCGTTTATAGCTTATATATGATATATTTTTTTGATGTTGTTACTGTGTTTCAAATAGTTTATTTCAATTGTCCATTATTTCTCATATCATTTAATTATTTCCTTATTTCCTTTCCTCACTGGGCTATTTAACTCTGTTGGAGCTCATGGGCTTATAGCATCTTCCTTTTTCAACCAGGGTTGTAGCTTAGCTAATAATAATAATAATAATAATAATAATAATAATAATAATAATAATAATAATGATGATGTCTATACATGCCAGTACGTATGTTTTCCTAATGTTTAACACTTCTTTTTTTCAAATAATTGTGCTAGTGGTAACAAATCCATTATATCTTATTCTAAAATGGCACTTCACCTTAACAAATAAACAACTCAAGAATGGTCGATTTATAAGAATGTCTCTCTCTCTCTCTCTCTCTCTCTCTCTCTCTCTCTCTCTCTCTCTCTCTCTCTGTCAAGTCGTTAAACGAAGCCGATTCTAAATCTCTTTGTGATCCTTCTGCTAAAGTATTCCATTTCCAGCCTAACTTTTTCCCATCGGAGCGGGCCACGAACCGCATACTTTTTTCGCGCTCTCCATCCGCATTAACCCCAGATGTTATTAGCTCTATTATCCACATTTTACACTTGAACGTTTTTGCTTGAGAAGAGCCAGATGGGGCTGGAGGTTAATGTTACGTTGGAAGCTGGCAATAACCATAATCATATCATTATAGATATATTTGAAAGGAGGATACAATAACAGTAACGTATCATTGTTATCAAATTATATTTTTGAAAATATAATCCCAACTACCAAGATTCGTTTTTCATCGAATTTCCAGGAAAACTCCGGTACTTTTTTCGGTGAATTGCTTTTTGATTCTATGGAGGGATAAGATTTATCAGTTAATTTAGATTGTGTGTATTCTTTCCGCAAGACACCACCCACTAATTGTGTAATATATATATATATATATATACACTGTGTATATATATATATATATAATACACACACTATATATATACATATATATATATATATATATACACACTATATATATACATTTATATATATATATATATACACTGTGTATATATATATACACAGTGTATATATATATATATATATATACACACTATATATATATATATATATATCCGATGTAGTATTGTAAATTATTGAAGAGCATTTGCTATAGCTTGAGATCATCTGTATATTAAGGCTTTCCAATATCATATCATTCCATTAGAAGAAGTCCCCTTTGAATGAAGTTTTCGAAATATCTACACTTTGTGGTACATTTGTCTTTTCCTAAAGGCCACCCGTGAATGGCAGTGCAAGGGACAGTGATAATGCCCTAGCAAGAAAGACAATGGCCTAGATCGTGATCATATATTATTATTATTATCATTATATATTATTATCATCTTCATCATCATCATCATTATTATTATTATTATTATTATTACTTGATAAGCTACTATCTTAGTTGGAAAAGCAGAATGCTAGAAGCCCAGGGCCTCCATCAGGGAAAATAGCCCAGTGAGGTAAGGAAACAAGTAAAAATAAAATATTTTAAGTGTAACAACATTGAAATAAATATACATATACATATGATCAGCGCCCAAGGCCCTTCTCCATCAAGCTTGGACCAGGGAGGGCCAGCCAATGGCTGCTGATGACTCAGCACGTAGGCATACGGGCTCCCGCAAATCCCCGATCTTTAGCTCTCATGGATGGTGAGGCTGCAGACACAACAAGAAATTATCGAACTTGACACGGGACATGAACCCCAGTCCAGCATATCACCAGACAGGGATGTTTCCTATAGGCCACCACACTCCTTAGTTCATGATTAGTTGTTTGCCACTTTATATTGCTCTACTGTAAGTCGCCACCCGCCAGTCCCTACCCCCTTCTCTCTCTCTCTCTCTCTCTCTCTCTCTCTCTCTCTCTCTCTCTCTCAATGTGGCAATTTCATTACATGCAAAATAGCAAATACGTGGAATACACTTACAGCACCAACACTAATACTAACACGGTAAACGAGTGCAAGAATAAGTTAGACAAGATCATGAGAACTCTCTAATGGAGTGTCCGCGCATGGATTAAGAAGTCTTTGATACATCCAAAATCCATATAACTCTCTCTCTCTCTCTCTCTCTCTCTCTCTCTCTCTCTCTCTGCAACTGTGCATTAGCAATCTCAAAACCTTTCATTTTTATGAAATAGTTAATAAACCTATTTGAAATTATGCACCAATGAAAAATTCTTCAAGACTCAAAAATATTTCAGAGTAATTAGTAAAGTTTATCTATGAATTTCCTAGAAGGCATAAAACAAACTCCATTTATCTGTTGGGTAGTTCAAGATTCCTTGAGTATCCACAAAAAGTTCATAAATTTAACAGTATAAGGAAATGGTTAATAATTCTCCTTAGAAGTCTAGTAAAAGTCATCAATTTATTTTATCTTGCGAAGTTTCAAGAAATTTCCTCGATTTTGGCTTAGTTGTTATGTTCATTTCTAATATGTTTTTTAATTATTGTATCATAATTATTATAGTTGAAGAACTATAGTTTCGATGCACTATACATAGTTTCTGTATCTAAGAAAAAGAAACATTATAAAGATATTTGATAACAATTCATTAAAATGTCATCTAGAAGTGTATTACATTTACTTTTATATCAATTATTATTTTTCAAGGTAAGAGTTCATTAATCTGCACAATATTCAATAATTTCCTTTATCAAAATCCTTTCTTGATAGAATTTAGCCTAAGCTATTCAAACAAACCTTCATTAACTAATGTTATCTTTTCATATCTACTGGCATTTAATTCAATAATTAAATTCCCCTTTTACAGTTATGAAAGCCGTAAAAAATCATTTAAAAATTTGTAATTCTTCCATGAATAAATTAATGGTCGAATTGAGAGGCGAAATAACATTACGTGTTCAAAAACGAAAACTAATCTTTTGTAGGGGACGTAACATCCCCGAATAATAGACTATCGTTACTCGAATAATTATCCAATGCAAGTACTCTTAAATAGTCAATCAGTGACAGTAGATTACACATTCAAAACCTGGATCATCCAAATATCTGTTATTCTGACATAACAAAAGCAGGCAACTGTAGTTAGTAGGTTAGTCAGGGCACCAGCCATCCGTTGAGATGCTACCGCTGAGAGGTATTGGATCCTTTGACTGGCCAGACAGTACTTCCTTGGATCCTTCTCTCGGGTTACGGTTTATTTTCCCTTTGCCTACACATTTACCGAATAGTTTATCTTATTCTTTACATATTCTCCTCTGTCCTCATACACCTGACTACACTTTTAAGGGGTTAACTACTGTAGTGTATTTGTTCAGTCGCCCGCCACTTTGCTCCTTTTAATATAAGAAGAGACTCTTTAGCTTTGATAAGCAGCTCTTCTAGGAGAAAAACACTCCAAAACCAAGCCATTGTTCTCTAGTCTAGGGTAGGGCCATAGCATCTGTACCATGGTCTTCCACTTTCTTGGGGTAGAGTTCTTTCTCTTGAGGGTACACTCCGGCACATTATTCTATCTTATTTATCTTCCTCTTTTGTTAAAGCTTTTATAATATATATAATGTAAATATATACTGTATATATATATATATATATATGTGTGTGTGTGTGTGTGTATGTGTGTGTGTGTATTTGTGTGTGTGTATATATATACAAATATATATATATATAATATATACATATATATATATATATATAGATATATATATATATAAATAAATATATATATATATATATATATATATATATGAAATATTTATTTTAATGTTGTTACTGTTCTAAAAATAATTTAATTGTTAATTACTTCTGTTATTTCTTTGTTTCCTTTTCTCACTGGGCTATTTTCCCTGTTGGAGCTCCTGGGTTTATAGCATCCTGCTTTTCCAACTGGGGTTGTAACTTTGCAAGTAAAAATAATGATAATTAAAGTGAGCTGTATGACTAATTAGGACTATTCAAGAAATTATTCACATATGCACACATATCCTCCTATGTATAGATATAGAATGAATGCGTCGAAATATATTTTACGTCGTTTTACAAGCTCATCAATGATAGCGGTGAATTAAATTCTGAAATATCTCCAAAGGAAATATAGCATAACATCGTAAATAAGATTACGTGTATATATATATACTATATATATATATATATGGAGAGAAGAGGTTTGGTGAAAGAGGCTGTCCTACATAGAAATTATTGTAAGATAACGGTGGGAATAGGATATATGTTTGTATATATATA
>NC_090746.1:103579365-103584365 GCF_036898095.1 Palaemon carinicauda | reverse complement strand
ATAGCAGGAACAATTCAAGTTTCTATATGCATTTCTGAAATATTTATTCGGTTCTTAAATTTGTCTATATAATAAATTATCTATCATCATCATCTTAAGAAAATCAGAACTCTTGTTCATGGATTGTGTGAGAAAATTTAGTAACTTTTTTAGAATATTAAATCGGCGTCAATGACCTTAGATGTCAGGATGCCTGACAACTTTAAATCATTCATTCATTCATTCATTTTGAAACTGTTTGCATTTCTTCCCAGTAAATTCTACTAAATTACACGTGTCATTCATAATTACAAGGTGAACGGTATGATTAGAATTCCACAAATAACTATTATTATTATTATTATATTATATATTATTATTATTATTATTATTATTATTATTATTATTATTATTATTATTACTTGCTAAGCTACAGCCTTAGTTGGAAAAGCAAGATGCTATATGCCCAGAGGCTCAAACAGGTAGAATAGCTCAGTGAGGAAAGGAAACAAAGAAAAATTAAACATCTTAAGAACAGTAACAACATTAAGATAGATATTACGTTGCTTTAGTTCCATTGTACTTAAAGCAATCTCTTGCAATTTATTTATAATGTAAAGGGCAACTAAATTTATAGTTTATATTTTAACCTGCAATTACAGTTATAAATTATTATAATTTCTTTACAGTGTAAAGGGGAGCTAAATTTAGAGTTTACATTTTAACCTGCAATTTCAGTTATTAATTATTGATTTTTTTATAGTGTCAAGGGAAAATAAATTTAGTTTACATTTTAACCTGACATCATAGTTATAAATTATTGGTTGAAGAAATAATTTCAATAATGATATAAATGTTAGTAATTTTGATTACGATTAACATCTTAATAATTTGGATTGAATGATTTTGTAATAATTGAATGGTTTGGATTGATATGTGATTGGTATTTTTACTTTTAAAAGAAAATCCAACGTTCGAAATTCAATGCCGTGTACAGTATGGATTAAAAGTTTTTGCGTTTTTGATTTGCCTCAGTGGTTATCATGGCCTATTAACTTTGCACTTTCCAACAATAGTAAACGAACCTCCATTTTATATCATATCCTTTGATGTTACATAGAAGCATTAACTATATAGCAACTGAATTCCCACTGACATACACAGCATATCAGTCGGGAAATTCATATAAAACTGAAGTCTAAAGTCTATACAAACAGACACACTGATGCGCATAGACTTGTTTAAAATGGAAAAACTTTTATAGACTGTTGAAATGTGAACCAAAAATAAACTCTCCTTAATAAATATCTTATTGTTATTATTATTATTATTATTATTATTATTATTATTATTTTTATTATTATTATTATTATTATTATTATTGTTATTATTATTATTATTATTATTATTATTATTATTAGAGAAACATAATTGGAAAAACCTAATGGCTAATCTAACACAAAGGGCTTATCATTAATAACAACGGTAAAAAATTAAACTAATTAAAGTAAAACAAATTATTACTGTCATATAAAAAGAAATTGAATCTGCTTAGATTTGGGGATAAATAAGTATCAACACTTTCCCTCATTTTCGACCCTCGACTTCCTTAAGGCTATGGCAGGTACAACGAGTGTACCTTTTGTACCCAATGAAGTGGCATTCTTGGGTCACTGCATCACTCCTGAGGGAATTCACCCCTCTCTTTGAGTAGACATGAGCAGTATATATGTTCTCCACGCCATTGACCATCTAATCTCTGCAGGAGTATTTGGACATGGGAATTAATTTCAATACTGCTTGCTAGCCATCACTGCCACTCGTGTCCCCCTCTACGAGTCCCTTGAAGGTGACACGAAAAAACAGGAATTGTGGCCCCCTTCAGGAGGTGACCTTCATCAATGCAAAGAAACACCTTACGAACTATTACTGATCTCATCTTTCATGTGCCTGCCGTACCCTTCCTCCTCAACAATGATGCTTGTAATATTGCTGTAGGAGCTTTACCCAAATAAATTATCAGTGGATCACCCCATCTACTGTCCTTCTTTCGTAAAATATAAAACCTTCCGGGCTGAATCCAGCTACTCCACCTTCACCTGCAAACTACTGGCGTAGTGTTGGGCTGTCAGTCATTTCTGCCACTTCATAAAGTGCCTGTCAACGTCAACATCTGTCTGGCACATCTGAACACAACTGTACAATTCAAGGCATCCCTGATAAACTGAATCCTCGTACCAATACCCTTTTCAGAAAATCACTGGTTGTCATCCACCAAGGAATGGATTGTAACGGCCTGGCAGAAACCCAATTAAAGGACCCTGAGTACAAAACCTGAAGGACATACTGCCTCCATACACCAATGTGTGCTTCAATTGATCCCTTGCACCAATTTACTGCACAGCTACTAAAGTCGAAATTCATATTGAATGGTGTCACTAAAGATGGCAAGGGTCTGTTCCGGGCCTGTATTTCATGTCAATTTCAAAAGTGTATCGACACATGGATTCGAGTGTATGCCTTTTTCATCAACCCCAGCATCACTTTTCCAACATTCTCATTGACGTGGTTGGTCTCTTGTCATGTTAAAAGGACACTATTACCATATTCCCTATCATCGATCACTCCATTTGCTAGCCTGAACCGATCCCCATTCAAGTTGCAGCATACGCCTCATTTACTGCTGCCATACTATCTGGATGGTTAGTAAGATTTGTCATCCCAGAGCATATTACTTCCAACAGAGGTATATTTTCACCTCTCAATTGTGGACATCATTTGGGCATCCTCTCAGCATCACTCTACATCAGCCTACCACTTACAGCCTCACAGCTATCAGTCTGGTGAAATGTTTCCATTGCACCTTCAAAGCTGCTTTGACATCCCGGCGTAACAACTCCAGTTGGTTCCCACAACTATTCTGGGTAACTCTCTGACTGAAGACCACTCCCAAGGACACTATGAATGTTTCAGCAACTAAAATGGTATATAGTGACCAGTTTGTCGTCCCTGCAGATTTTCTTCTGTCCGTCACATCCTCTGATGACCCACGTGCCTTTCTTGGGAAATTTACCCCATGCAATGAGACTTACAAGCCCCCAGCAAAGCAGCACATATCAAAGGCCCACACCCTGGAACACTTGTTTTCATGCTATCCATATCCGCATCAATTCATTGTAATCTTACCCTATATACGGGGTCAATTCCTTGTAACCCGACCCCATATATGGGTTAATTCCTTGTAATCCGACCCTACATACGGGTCAATTCCTTGTAATCTGACCCCATATACGGGTCATTTCTGTGTAATCCGATCCCATATACGGGTCAATTCCTTGTAATCTATTGTACTTCGAAAGTTTTCCTTCCTCATTGTTCGTTTTTATCAGTATTGGGTCACCGTGGACCATCTAAAACCTACGTATTTTTTGCATGACGACCACCAACAGCAAGACTTTCTAGGGCAGCTCACCTCTCTATAACATACATATCTGATTCAGGGGAGTAGCCATGTATTACAAGTGCAGGAAGCAACGAAAATACAAATAAAGAAGTCTACCCTATCTACGTTTTCTTCTACACTGCAACCGCCATCAGACCCCACGTTATAAAGCGGTTTAATTTGACACTAATTTTCCCTCTATAATCATTCTCTTATTACATTATCTATTTCTATGCCAATATCCACCTTATTGGCACACGATACTTTATGTAAACATTTAATTGTCACCCATATGGGACACCTAGGCCCATATAAGAAGTCATGTGTTCTTTAGACCGTATTAATTCCTCCTCCACTACCGTCACTATTGCTCAAACTAAGTTGGTAGATAGATAAATAATTAAGACGCTAAATCCTATTACTACCAGTAGATTGATATACTCTCTCTCTCTCTCTCTCTCTCTCTCTCCTCTCTCTCTCTCTCTGTTTTCAGCATTTTTGCTCTTCCTCCAATAAAGCACCCAGATGCATCCATTTCTCTTTTTAATTGAACTGTATTTTCGAAGTAAGACGCTAAATCATATTACTACCAGTAGATTGATATTCTCTCTCTCTCTCTCTCTCTCTCTCTCTCTCTCTCTCTCTCTCTCTTTTTTCAGCATTTTTGCTCTTCCTCCAATGAAGCACCCAGATTCATCCATTTCTCTTTTTAATTGAACAGTATTTTCGAAGTAGTTTAATTTACGTGATAGACGAAAGCTTTTCCATTGTGACAACTGAGCCGATTAATTGGACACAAAGCCCTAAAGGAACGATGGCTGTATTACTTTTTGATTTAGCAATACCTTTTTTTGCTTATTCAACCACTTTCTTTGTTCTCAACACGATAGTTGATAGTGTTTGAGGATACGCATAGACATTAGCATGTGTACAGACTTCATATGACAGAGGCTGTAGTTAGATTGCTGTTTTGCAAACTGATATTCTACATATGTATTGAATGAACAGTACTTAATATATATTTCCAGTGGTTATATTGGTTTTGGATAATTTTTCATTGCCGGATTCCTTTCCTACCTCCAACCCTACCCTTTTACCCGGGCTTTGTGACCGGCACCAAGTTGAGGCTGGCTTGCCCCCCTCAGTTTCTGGAGAACGCTGGCCAGAATCATCGACCCCACATAATGTGGGAAAAGATGCAGACAAAGAATAAGGAAGAAGAAGAAGAAGTACTTAATATATATTAAAAATTGGATTGTTAACGTTTCAAAGGGTACCCGAGTTTCTTTTTCGAAAGGAATTTAAAATTAAGGCCCCTCAAAACCAGAAATGCTAAAATTAAGAAGGGAAATGCAAGATATTTCTAAAACATCTAAAGAAAATCTTTTTCGTGATACTAGTTTGTATGTATGGATATACAATCAAAAGATATTCTTATTAATATCCGGGATAACAAAGAACTCAGGACTAAGCCATGTTTATCAATTGCAGAGACCTTTGAAGTATGAAATTTAGGAAAAAATATTAGTCTTATTTTTAGTCATATGTTTCACGAATTCTCAATTCAACAATTGTCGGA
>NC_090746.1:103565922-103573422 GCF_036898095.1 Palaemon carinicauda | reverse complement strand
AGAGAGAGAGAGAGAGAAGAGAGAGAGAGAGAGGGAGGAGAGAAATATTATGCCAGTCATATATATGTTACAGGCAAACTGTGTAACTAGGCATTTCGCGAAATGCCTAAAATATTTTAGGCATTTCGTGAAATGACTGATTCATTTAGGGATTTCGCGAAATGACTAAAATTTCCAGGCATTACGCGAAATGACTGGTTTTATAGCACAGGGATTTCGTGAAATGATTAGTTCATATGAATTTTAGGTCAATAGTGTAAATTTGCTTGTATGTAGTATATGCTTAGGGCATTTTAGTAGCAATGCTTTTCTTTTTTATTTACAAGGGCAGGATTTTAAGTTAAATAGTATATATTTGCCGGTATATTGTATATTTCTAGGGTATTTTAGTAGCAACAATTCTGTAACAACATATCTTTTAAAACCATATAGTTTTTCTTCTTTCATTAAATGTACAATTAGACAGAAGGGCCTTTCTTCAGTGCCTCACGAAGAGACACTTGCTGTTCTTGGTTGATTTCCTCAACAATCGTTGGGGGCACAAGTTGAATTCAAACCTTGTGAATTTAGTCCTTAGTATCACTGACTTTACCCCCAATAGTTTATAAGTTATTTTCATTTCCTTCCATGTTGATTCCTAGAAGATTTCTTGGATCCTCCCTTCCCCAGTCAACATGTGGAGCTGGGACAGCGACATTGTCCCCTATTTCCCCGGTTTTTAAGTCGATAGTACTACATTTAACCATACGTTCGGCCTGGCACACTTTACCCTTTCTGGTCCTCTTGCAGTTCTTTGAAATTTCTTGTTGTCTTGATGCGATATGCGGTGCTGAACTAAGTGGACTTGGGGGTGGCTAGGTGAAGATGGTGACTAGCTCATCAAGGGACTAGGATGGCTGGGTGGTGATGATGACTGGCTCAGAGGCCTCGAGTGGCTCGTCAGTTGGATCAGTAGGAGGCTGGGCTCCTAGTGCTGCAAGATCATCTTCTGTCTCTAAGCAGTCAATGACCTCCTGAAGCAAGCTAGTGGAAGAGAGTCCATCTTTTGGATTCTCTCCAAGCAAAGTAGCATACGGGGTACTCTTGATCCCTTAAGGGGATGATGAGTTCTGGTTCTGAACAAAACGAAGGCCTAAGGACTAATCTCGGGTGTTGTCAGAGCCAAGCAGCCAGCATATCTTTGATATTTGAGTTGGCCTAATCAACTGAACCTTGACTCTGTGGCTCTCTAGGGGCTTGCCATGCACAAGATGCGGGCCAGAAATCCTTCATCTTTCGAACCACCTAGGCAGTGGACTCAGATCCATTATTTGATTGTAGGATGCATGGATCACCAATCAATAAGAAGATACCCAAAAGCTAAAAAGCAACCTTAGCTACTCTCTTGAGTGTGAGTGGGCGCAGGATAACAAACTTGGTCAGACGGCACTGGTACACTATAATCCACTTGTGTTGGGCTTGTGGAGACGACTGCATGTCAATTAAATCGACCTGGAAGCGAGAATTAAAATCCTAAGTAAGTATGGGCCGAGCCACAACTCCCTTTGTCTTGTTCTTTTTGTCTTTTTCTTGGCAGGTAATGCAGTAGGACTTGAACAGGTCGACAACCATCCTTGAGATGTTTTCATATTTAGAGTATGATATTAATTTTAGTTAAATCTACATTACTAATTTTCTCAAACTATAATCTAAAACTGCTTATATTGATCAGGGTACTTGTTGAATTGCCGGCTCATATGGTTAAAGAAAATCAAAATGATTAAATTACCTGCTCACTAGTTAAAAGAAATCAAAGCTAGGGGCCATTTCAAACAAAACTTAATCAATTTCTCAAGTAGTTAAATTTAAATTGAACACCTGTGCTTGAAACAACCTCTGGCTACAATTTATATGGAAATGATATATATAAAATTATATGGAAATGTGTACCAGATATACATAAAGCATATACTAATTATAATATAAATATTCAAAACTAACTTTGTGTATAGAATCCGTGTCAACACCCATATATATTTAAAACCACATAAATGTGGTGTTTGTAAACAAATACCGAAATTACACAGTTTACCTGAATTCTATTAGGCAAAGTGTTGTAATAAGAACTACTAAATTTCAGTCCATTTCGCGTAATGCCTTGAAATTTAGGCATTTCGCGAAATCCCCAAGTGAATCGGTCATTTCACGAAATGCCTAAAATTTTTAGGCATTTCGTGAAATGCCTGGTTACACAGTTTGCCTGTAACATATATAAGATATGATTGGCATATTTTCCGTTCAGTACGAAGTATAATATACTGATTTATTTCGGGTATGAATAATTAAACACAGAAAATATATATTCAAGTTTCTATATATAAGATATGATTGACATATTTTCCGTTCAGTACGAAGTATAATATACTAATATATTTTGGGTAAGAATAATTAAGCACAGAAAATTTTATATTCAAGCTTCTATATATAAGATATGATTGGCATATTATCCGCTCAGTACGAAGTATAATATACTAATATATTTTGGGTACGAGTAATTAAACACAGAACATATATATTCAAGTTTCTATATATAAGATATGATTGGCAGTGGCCGTGAGTCCTGGTGATGGCAAGGGCGCCCCAGGCAGTGACACTTAGCCCTTAGGAGTCCCCGGGGGTCCCAGGCAGTGACCCTGCGTCCTGGGGAGGACCAGGAAATGCTGAATGGTTCACCTTCTAATATTTACACAGAACAAAACCCTTCCACAATAATCCTTCCATGCTTCGATCTGGTTCCTCCACGGAGATATTAATCAAAGCCAATTCTTTGCTGATTTTCCACATCCATCTAACATTCTAAATGATCAAATTACGTAGTACCATATAGATAAATCTTTTCGTATACATAAAGTATTTACCCTATAGGCTTGTCTAAGGATTTAGAATTTCTAATATATATATATTAACATTTATATATATATATATATATATATATATATATATATGTGTGTGTGTGTGTGTGTGTATGTGCGTGTGTATATATATATATATATATATATATATATATATATATTATATATATATATATATTAACATTATTTTAGTCCAAGGTTGTCTAATAATCTGAAACAGGTCAAATTCAAACAAACAGCAAAAACGGGTCAACTATCTACTTCAATGTTCTATAAATGGTTCGTAACATCCAATTATTTTTTATCTTGTATGTATGAATCTACTTGGATACATTAAAAATGAAGACGTACCAAAAAGCCTTTGGCTTTACGAAAACGTCTCTTGTCGCCATAAGACAATGCCTGGAACACTATAACAGCAAGACTATAGATTTCGACTCTTAAGAGGATTAAGACACCCGGCTAGGAAGAATGAAGTCTTTTACTTAAAGAAGCAGCAAAGATTAACACCTCATTACAAAGGAGTGTCTGTGAGGGAGAGGGAGGAGAGGTAGACACGGGACAATGTTTATTGTTGGTCTTTAGAAATTGAGATTCTACTTCACGATTCTAATATGAAAAGGATTCAAAACGATTTGTGTTACGAGAGAACATCTTTTCTTACCAACTCCTATTGAAGTTCAGGGTCGATGCATTATATATTCTCTCTCTCTCACTCTCTCTCCTCTCTCTCTCTCTCTCTCTCTCTCCTCTCTCTCTCTCTCTCTCTCTCTCTCTCTCTCTCTCTCAAAAATGCAAGAGGAAGAGAAATAATGTAGAAAAGTGTACCCGAGTGTACCCTCAAGCAACAGAACTTTACCCAAGGACAGCGGAAAACCATGGTACAGAGGCTGTGGCAATATCCAGGACTGGAGAACAATGGTTTGATTTTGGAGTGTCCCTCTCCTAGAAGACCTGCTTACCACAGCTAAAGTGTCTCTTCTACCTTTACCAAGAGGAAAGTAGCCACTGAACAATTATAGTGCATTAGCTAACCTCTTGAATGAAGAAAGATTGTTCGGTGACCTCAGTGTTGTCAAGTGTATGAGGAAAGAGGAGACGTGGAAAGAGTAGGCCAGACCATTCGGTGTTTGTGTAGGCGTAGAAAAAAATGAGCCGTAACCAGAGATATGGATCTAGTGTAGTACTGTCTTGCCAGTCAAAAGAGCCAATAAGTCTCTAGCACTATTATTTCAAAGAGTTAAGGTAACAATATGATATAAGATAGAAATTTGAATGACGCCACTGGTAATTTTACTGAATCATTAAAAAGTATTGATAATCATACACGTTCCATTCAGTTTTAATGAGAGCTCATTTAGACGAATGTGAGGAAAGAACTTCACAATTTTTATCAGAATAATTAATTGAAGATCATTAACATGGTGTAATATAATTAATTATATACGGCTTATTGAATTTCTTACATATTTTATCGTTGTAGATAAAAAGGTATTAAAAGTAAAGTGGCTTATTAATCATAACTGCCATAGATAAACAGGCTAATGACATAGGGAGAGAGAGAGAGAGAGAGAGAGAGATAGAGAGAGAGAGAGAGAGAGAGAGAGAGAGAGAGAGAGAGAGAGAGAGAGCAAATAACTAAGTTATCATTAAAATCCTATTAAATACCAAGTTCCCATATTAACAAAAATCATTTATCTTATTAAATGTTTCGAAGTTATCTTCACGTTAACTTCCTGTGTCAGCTAAATTAGTTCAACCTGAGGACTTGGTTATAAGACATTTTATTTAGCTACAGGGATTGAGCTACTTTAATATCCTTCATTTGAATAATATTTCACTTTAATGGCATTGTCGGACCGAGCAATAAGAAGTGAATTACAACACAGAAGTACAGTTTTGTATAATTGTTTTAAAATTGTATCAACAAGACTTGGTTTGGGAATCGAACCATGTACGTTTAATACAGTATCAAACAACTTTAAAGATACTATTATTTTTATAATTTTGTACTTTTGCACTGAGCAATATCTAGTTAAGTTACAGATCTATACTCAGATTGCATCTATAACGTTTAAAACTTTCCCAGAAGTCTAAAATTACTGCCAGATCTTTACTCAGACAGCATCTGTAACGTTTAAAATGCTTCAGTATGACTCAAATTATTAGGAAATCTTTGCTCAGACTGCATCTGTTAGTGTAGCACCGTCGATAATCCTATTAGGATGAAGCAAATCAAAAACTATGTCTTTCCTTCCACTATCAAGCTTTGGAAATATCATCCTTCTTCTTTTTTTCTTAAGTTGTAGAACATTTCCATCCTTGAAAATGTATGGAGCTCTGTAACTTTTTTTTCCTATGGAATGGCCTAGAACAGTGTGTTACATTGCGCTCGTCTTCAGCCTTAGGTTTATGGAGGAGAATGTGTTGGGGGTACTTTTGCCTAAAATTTTTTTTATAAGAAATTTAAGTAAATGAAAATCCTCTAAATATTCCCGAATTTATCCTCTCTCTAGAACCTCTTATGAACGCAGTTAACTTTTTTTCTATTTCATAAACTGACCTTACGTTTCCCTTACTTCATTATTTGAAGCTTTTCTAATTCTTCCGGTACAATTCAAACATTTAACACATGTATCTATTATTAGTATTTATTGTTACTCTCTTTAACTCGACATTATAATTATTACTATTATCACTTACTAAGCTACAATCCTAGTTGGAAAAGCAGAATGCCCTAAGCCCAGGGTCTCTTACAGGGATAATAGCCTAGCGAGGAAAGGAAACAAGGAAAAATAAAATATTTTAAGAAGAGTAACGACATTAAAATAAATCTCTCCTATATAAACTATAAAAACTTTAACAAAACAAGAAGAAGAGAAATAAGATAGATTAGTGTGCTCGAGTGTACCCTCTAGCAAGAGAACTCTAACCAAAGACAGTGGAAAACCATGGTACAGAGGCTATGGCACTACCCAAGACTAGAGAACAATGGTTTGATTTTGGGGTGTCCTTCAACCTAGAGGAGCTGCTTACCATAGCTAAACCTTTGCAACATCTCTAATTCATCCTATGATGATATCAATTTTGTTCTGTCTTAATTAACTATTACACTACGAAATCTGAAGGGCAATCTTTTGTTTCAGGATCACCTGTAGGATGTCACAACATTGGATCTATTCAACATTGATGCAAGATCAGGTGAAAATGCAAATAGGAGACAGATGAAATTAAACAACGACAATATGGAGTGATAAGGTTAGAAATCTAAATTTTATTTCATCAATTATTTAGATATAAAGGACTGTTATATGATTAGGGAATTTTATATTGATTGGTCCTTGTACCCTGCCAGACAGGCCTTTACCGTTTTTTAATGCAAATTTTTAACAGTGCTGCAAAGTTGTAGTACGCTTAAATCTCTTCATCACCAAGAGAGATTTACACGCGTTTTAAAGTAATAAAAAGCTGGAGGGTTAAGTATCACCATGGGTATTCTATACGCATTCCAACAGGTTTTAAACCGTTAACGTCGAAAAATATTAGTTTACTCTTCTAGTGAATGACTCCCATAACTGTTAAAACCAATGTCATAAATGTCGAATGGTGGTCAACATTTTACCAATTGTAGGAATGGAACTCGATAGCATTGAGACGGAGTTAGTATAGGCTTTTAGTGATATGGCAGTAACATGTTCCTAGTTTGTTTATGATTATCAAACCTTTCGTTTTGACCCAAAAAGATATTTGCATATATTAAGGCCATGATACTAATATCAACACTCACACGATATTATCATCATCAGCTGTATATAGTCTACTGCAGAACAAAGCTCTCAGACGTGTCCTCCACTCGCTTCAATTTAGGATCTTTCATAGGTAGTAGGTTGGCCGTGGCACCAGCCACCCGTTGAGATACTACGGCTAAAGAGTTGTGAGGTCTTTTGACTGGCCAGACAGTGCTACATTGGATCCGTCTCTGTTGTTACAGTTCATTCTCCCTTTGCCTACGCGCACACAATGAATAGTCTGGCCTATTCTTTACATATTCTCCTCTATTCTCATACACCTGACAACACTGAGATTACCAAACAATTCTTCTTCACCCAAGGGGTTACTGCACAGTAATTGGTCATTGGCCACTTTCCTCTTGGTAGTAGGTTGGCCAGGGCACCAGCCACCCGTTGAGATACTACCGCTAGAGAGTTATGGGGTCCTTTGACCGGCCTACAATACTACATTGGACCTTTCTCTTTGGTTACGGTTCACTTTCCCTTTGCCTACACATACACCGAATAGTCTAGCCTATTCTTTGCAGATTCTCCTCTGTCCTCATACACTTGACAACACTGAGATTACCTAACAATTTTTCTTCACCTAAGGGGTTAACTACTGCACTGTAATTGTCAGTGGCTACTTTCCTCTTGGTAAGGGTAGACTAGACTCTTTAGCTATGGTAAGAAGCTCCTCTAGGTTGAAGGACACTCCGAAATCAAACCATTGTTCTCTAGTCTTGGGTACTGCCATAGCCTCTGTACCATGGTCTTCCACTGTCTTGGGTTAGAGATCTCTTGCTTGAGGGTACACTCGGGCAGACTATTCTATCTTA
>NC_090746.1:103550922-103558422 GCF_036898095.1 Palaemon carinicauda | reverse complement strand
TCGTCTAGATTGGCACCACTCCCCACAACTGCTTGAAGTCACTTGGCTCCAGCACTCTCTCTCCAGTGAAACATCTTCTGTGCGTCCATACAGGTTATCCATGCCATGAATTCTGTATATATTTGTATGAATTAATGCAGGTTTTATCAGTAAAATCTTGAACAACCGATAATTGGTTCTCAGCAGAAATAAGTTCAAATAGTTCTAAACATATATATCCTTATTTGCATACATACATATATATATATATATATATATAATATATATATATACATATATATATATATATATATATATATATATATATATATATATATATATATATAAATATGTGTGTGTGTGTACATATATATATATATATATATATATATGAATATATACTGTATGTATATATATATTTATATATATACTGTATGTATATTTTTATATATATATATATGTATATATATATATATATATATATATATATATATATATATATATATATATGTTAATTTCATAGATTGAGAGAGAGAGAGAGAGAGAGAGGAGAGAGAGAGAGAGAGAGAGAGAGAGAGAGAGACCATATGTTCTAAACACGAATGTCAATCTGTTCTTCCTCACCTGAAGGGTCCACCCACTCGAAGACCCTTGTTGGAATCGAGTGGAGGTGAATCGCTCTTCAGGTCGAATTTGATCTGCTCCTCTGGCGCCACTTGGAGTGACGGACGGAGAGCGAACTTGATTGGAAAGTTACTGGAAGCCATTACAGAGTCTCGACCATTGGATGTTTGTTTCATATATATCCATTTTGTTTTTGTTATCTACACGACCGCGAACTAAACCTCTTATGTTAGTGAAGTGAGTTTGTGTGTGTCTATAAACAGACGAACAGACATATTAATGTATGCATATATATATATATATATATATATATATATATATATATATTTAAATGGATGTGTGTGCGTGTTTGTGTGTGTGGTCGTGTGAGCAAGTACTTATGCATATATTTATTCATGTATGAAGCTGGAGAGCTACTATATTTATTGCATGTAGATGATTTAAATCATATATTTTAAATAAATGCATATATATATATACAGTATATATATATATATATATATATTATATATATACAGTATATATATATATATATATATATATATATATGCGTGTATGTGCGTGGGATTGTGTGCAAGCATTAAAGTGGATAGGTTGTAATCATATATATAATTATCTTCTTTTATATGCCGAGAGGGAAAGAGACTTGACCAAAAGGGTAGTTCCAAAAAAAACTAACTTTTAGTGTGCTCAAGAAAACTCAGTTGTGTCTTTTCTTATTTGCTTTACCATTGCTTACAGCATTCCAAGTCTTGCCATTCCCACCTCATTTGTTACTCTGTCCCTCCAATATATTCTGAGTATCCTTCTGTAAAACCACATCTCTTTTGTATTTACCTTGTTCCCCAGCTCTCTTGTTATTGTCCAGCTCTCGGATCTATACATAAGGTGACATATGTGATCCCTAATTAAGGTACATAAGAATTAAACGAAGGTAATTAAGTGCAAGAAAGAAAATAAATTAAAAACCTTTTTTTTTCACATTTTCCTTTATGTCCAAACGTTTAACAACTAACAAGTACATCACCATATGAATTAGTTTCATTGCTTTTATGTTGAACAGGCTGACATGAGTCTTTTTATAGTTTACATGTGAAATATCTGATTTAATGTTGTTAAAGTTTTTAATATATTTTCTTTTAATTGTTCACTACTAATTATGTCGCTTATTTATTTCCTTATTTCCTTTCCTCACTGGGCTATTTTACCTGTTGTAGCCCTTGGGCTTTTAGCATTTGGCTTTTCCAACTAGGGTTGTAGCTTAGTAATAATAATAATAATAATAATAATAATAATGCTCAAATACAAGATATTATTAAAAACTAAATCGTAAATTCAAACACTGAAATATAGCCGTCCGTGTTCAACATGAAATGTTTCCTAAGATTTATTTCAGGCAACGTTCTTCGGATCTCACTGGTTTTGTGCATATTTCATATGCATTCTGTTTGCTTGGGAAGATGTATTTTTATCAAAAGTTCGCTGACGTAGAAATTCCATGGCCTTAAAATTCTTCAGTTCTGAAACGCCCTCTTTCTTTTTTAAATATTATTTCAAAGGCTATTTAACCAAAGACTAAATATATACATGAGTGACATAATAAACTTCTTTTCTAATGGTTTTTGCTTTACTGTTTTTAGTCGTCCACGTATGGATATTATTATTATTATTATTATTATTATTATTATTATTATTATTATTATTATTATTATTAGCTAGGCTACAACTCTAGTTGGCAAAGCAGGATGCCATAAGCTCAAGGGCTCCAAGAAAAAAAAAAAATAGCCCACTGAGGAATGGAAACGAGGAAGAAAGATAGCTACAAAAGAAGTAATGAACAACTAAAATAAAATATAATAATTATTATTATTGTTGTTATTATTATTATCATTTATTTCTAGTTAAGCTATATGCCTAGTTAGAAAAGCAGAATGATATAAGACCAAGGGCTCCAACAGGGAAAATTAGCCCAGTGAGGAAAGGAAATAAATACAGTACAAGAGGAATAATGAACAATTAGAATAAATGATTATTATTATTATTATTATTATTATTATTATTATTATTGTTATTATTATTATTATTATTATCCGTTCTTCTTGTTAGATATTTTCTGATTTTTTCCTTTTAAGATTCCAATGATAGACTCCAGGCAATTTTTCAGTTTCTGTCACATTCAGTCCGACTCCAAACTTTTTTTCTTTTTCTCTATTTTCTCTATCTTTTCCCCAAGGGTAAAAAAAAAACAGTTGACATTATCAAGTTTGCCCTTTTTCTTTCACACCGGCGAGTTTACAACTACGACATTTTACGTATTGCTATTTCTTTTGATTTCTATATTTTCCATTTTACTTTAACTCCTAAAATCTTGAGCTCTTTTCCACCACTATCTCTTGTTTTCTGTTTCCTTTTCTTATTACTTGGATCATTAATATATTGAAGTATAATGAAAGCATTGGTATGCACTTAAAAAATACTCCTACTTTCATTTCTTTGATAATTATAGTTTTTAAATATCTGGTTTGTATGTTTCATACACAAAAACCGCACACGCATGGGTTGTGTATGTGTGAATAATTAATAGACTTATCCCTTCTCGTGTGATAGGGTACCGAGTGAAGGACAAACTATGGTTCAATGATGATTACAGACGTGCGTATTTGGGGAAGCAGGAGTCCTATCTTCTTTGGAAGGGTAACAGATTAGATTCGACTTTGAATAACTATGCTCAGCTTACACGTTTTGCTCAGAGAGTATATGCCTCAACTGAAAAAGAGTACAATTTAACCATAAAAGAACTCTTTTTGGTACAACATAAGTGGTAGACTACCCTTAAATCTGCACTTTGCTGTAGATGCAACAGTTCCTCCTATACTTAAACCAGATGGCTCTGTCACTCACTCTTCAAAGGATGTGTTTGACAGCAAGTAGAATAATGAGAAAATTGATCTTCCTCATTCTTGTATCCTGAGGCTAAACTAACTGGTTTAGCTTTTCGATCTCGTGAAATTAAAGCTCTTTTGATGGACCTTGATGCTTATGGAGGTGTTGACCCAAATGGTATTTTTCCTTTGTTTTTTATAAAGCCTGCAGATTTCTTAGCTTCAAAGTTATGTTATTTTGCATAATTTAGCAAGAAGAGGAAGTTTTAGCATATGTTGGAGAATTGGTAATGTTGTTCCACTATGTAAATGTGTTTGTGGTACCTCGATTCCAACTGATTACCGCCCAATTTCTATAACTCCCGTATTATCTAAAGTTTTTGAACGTCTTTTGGCAAAACTTCTTAATAGGTTTGCTAAAGGTAATCATCTGTTCCCTAGTTTGCAATTTGGTTTTCGCTAAGACGTTGGAGCATGTGATGCCCTTCTTACAATCTCCGATGCCGTACAGAAATCCTTTGATTGTGGTCAGGAAGTTCGTATGATTGGCCTTGATTTTAGTGCTGCCTTTTATCGTGTTAAGCATGAGGCCTTGTTTTCAAACTCAAACAGTTTGGAGTGGTTTGGGTGTTTCTTAACATCGTGATTGAACTTTTAAGTAATAGATTGAAAAGAGTTGTTGTTGATGGGAACCATAGTGAGTATAGGAATGTGATATCTGGTGTTCCTCAGGGTAGTGTTCTTGGCCCATTACTTTTCATACTATATACACATGACATGTGCTTTGGCCTAGAAAACAAGCTTGTTGCATATGCAGATATTGCTAAACCTTTTCCATCAATTCCATCTCCTAAATGTAGATCTAGGGTTTCTGAATCCCTTAATAGAGATCTAGCTATAATTAGTGCTTGGTGTAAATTATGGAGTATGAAGTTAAATTATAACAAAACTCAAAGTATGATTGTAATTAGGTCAAGGACAGTAGCTTCTCTACATCCATATCTCAGCATTGATAATGTTTCTTAAACTCTCTATTACTCTTAAAGTTTTAGGTCTTATTCTTGACAACAATTTTACATTTGGGAAACACATTATGTCTGTCTTCTTCAGTTGCCCAAAAAATTGGCTTATTGAGAAAGTCTTTTATGATTTTTGGTGATCAATCAATTCTGAAGAAGTGTTTTAATTCTTTCATTCAATCTTGTTTCGAGTATTGTTCTCCTGTCTAGTATTCAGCTGCTGATTCTCATCTTGATTTGTTGGACAGGAACTTACGGCCTATCAAATTTCTTATTCCTGATCTAGATATTAATCTCTGGCACCAACCTTTTAATTAGTTGGTTATGCATGTTGCATAAGATTTTCCATAAATCCTTTACATTCTGATTTTCCCGGACAGTTCCATCCTGTTCGTAATACTAGGCATCCAGTTAATTCTAATAGTCAGGCCTTCTCCATCATGAGGATCAATTCTACACAGTATTTTAGAAGTTTTACTCCAGCTGTGACCAAGTTGTGGAATGATCTTCTTGATAGGGTAGTTGAATCATTGGAACTTCAAACGTTTAAACTTTCGGCAAGTGTTTTGATCTTGAACAGGCTGAAATAAGTCCGTTCATAGTTTACAGTATTTATGAAATATCTGTTTTGATGTTGGTACTGTGTTTAAAATATTTTATTTTAATTGTCCATTATTTCTCATATCATTTATTTATTTTCTTATTTCCTTTCCTCACTGGGCTATTTAACCCTGCTGGAGCCCCTGTGCTTGTAGCATCTTCCTTTTCCAACGAGGGTTGTAGCTTAGCTAATAATAATAATAATAATAATAATAATAATAATAATAATAATAATAATGTCCATGCATGCAAGTACGTATATTTTCCTAATGTTTAACGCTTTTTTTTTTTTTCAAATAATTGTGAGATTGGTAACAAATCCATTATATCTTATTCTAAAATGGCGCTTTTACCTTACCAAATAAACAACTCAAGAATGGTCGATATATAAGACAGTTCTTTAACTCTCTCTCTCTCTCTCTCTCTCTCTCTCTCCCCAGTCGTCAAACTCTCTCTCCCCAGTCGTTGAACTCTCTCTCTCTCTCTCTCTCTCTCTCTCTCTCTCTCTCCAGTCGTTTGACGAAGCCGATTCTAAATCTCTTTGTGATCCTTCTGCTAAAGTATTCCATTTGCAGCCTAACTTTTTCCCATCGGAGCGGGCCACGAACCGCATACTTTTTTGCGGTCGCCATCCGCATTAACCCCAGATGTTATTAGCTCTGTTATCCACATTTTACACTTGAACGTTTTTGCTTGAGAAGAGCCAGCTGGGGCTGGAGGTTAATGTTACGTTGGAAGCTGGCCGTAACCATAATCATATCATTATAGATATATTTCAAAGGAAGATACAATAACAGTAAAGTATCATCATTATCAAATTATATTTTTGGAAGTACAATCCCAACTACCAAGATTCGTTTTTCATTGAATTTTATGAAAAGCTCTGGTACTTTTATCGGTGAATTGCCTTTTTTTATTCTATAGATGGATAAAATTTATCAGTTAATTTAGATTGTGTGTATTTTTTCCGCAAGACACCACCCACTAATTGTGTATATATATATATATATATATATATATGTGTATATATATATATATATATATATATATATCCGATGTAGTATTGTAAATTATTGAAGAGCATTTGCTATAGCTTGAGATCATCTGTATATTAAGGCCTTCTAATATCATATCATTCCAGTAGAAGTCCCCTTTGAATGAATTTTACGAAATATCTGCACTTTGTGGTACATTTGTCTTTTCCTAAAGGCCACTCATGAATGGCAGTGCAAGAGACAGTGACAATGCCCTAGCAAGAAAGACAATGGCATAGTTCGTGATCATATATTATCATTATTATCATTATAATTATTATCATCATCATCATCATCATCATCATCATTATTATTATTATTATTATCATTATTATTGTTATTATTATTATTATTATTATTACTTGATAGCCACAATCTTAGTTGGAAAAGCAGGATGTTACAAGCCTAGGCCTCCAACAGGGAAAATAGCCCAGTGAAGAAAGGAAACAAGTAAAAATAAATATTTTAAGTGTAACAACATTGAAATGATATACATATACATATGATCAACGCCCAAGGCCCTTCTCCATCAAGCTCGGACCAAGGAGGGCCAGCCAATGGCTGCTGATGACTCAGCAGGTAGGCATATGGGCTCCGCCAAATCCTCGGTCTTTAGCTCTCACGGATGGTGAGGTTGCAGACACAACAAGAAACTATCGAACTTGAGCGGTATATGAACCCCAGTCCAGCAGATCACCAGACAGGGATGTTTCCTATAGGCCACCACAGCCCTTAGTTCATGATTAGGTTGTTTGCCACTTTATATTACTCTGCAAATAGAAGTAGTTACTTAACGTCACATAGTAATGATTAAATGCTCGTTTCGTGAAATATAAAGGTTTATGAAAGTAATGACTATAACGTACTTGAAACTCGCCATTTGATGGTTTTATGATTCAATATACTAGTGGAACGCTAGTTAAATTGCACCATTTATATGTAAATTACCTTTATGTGTAAACACATGCATATATTTTTCATTCCATGTCCATAAAATTGTCAGGCAAATGTTAGATATAATTTGAAAGAGCTCGCATAATCATTTATATTAAACAGAAGCACCCATACCTAAAAATTTAAAATAATAAAGATATTTGTAGAAATAATTATCACTCTGGGAGAGTTTAAAGATTTAAAGGCCGCTCATGAATGGCAGAGGCAAGGGACAGTGACATTGCCATATCAAGCAGGACAATGCCCTAGAGACTGACCATATATACATATGATCACCACCCAAGCCCCCTCTCCATCCAAGGTAGGACCAGTGAAGGCCAAGCAACGGCTGCTGATGACTCAGTAGGCAGACCTTCAGGCTCCCCATACCCCCTATCCTTAGCTTATAAGAATGGTGATGTTGCAGCT
>NC_090746.1:103538422-103545922 GCF_036898095.1 Palaemon carinicauda | reverse complement strand
ACTAAACTACCCCTGTCATTCACAATTACAAGGTGAACGTTATTGATAGAATTCCACAAATAACTGTTATTATTATTATTATTATTATTATTATTATTATTATTATTATTATTATTATTATTTGCTAAGCTACAGCCTTAGTTGGAAAAGCAAGATGCTATAAGTCCAGAGGCTCCAACAGGCAAAATAGCCCAGTGAGGAAAGGAAACAAGGAAAAATAAAATATCTTAAGAACAGTAACAACATTAAAATATATGTTACGTTGCTTTAGTCCCATTGTACTTAAAGCAATCTCTTGCAATTTATTTATAATGTAAAGGGCAACTAAATTTATAGTTTATATTTTAACCTGCAATTACAGTTATAAATTAATATAATTTCTTTACATTGTAAAGGGCAGCTAAATTTAGAGTTTACATTTTAACCTGCAATTTCAGTTATTAGTTATGGATTTTTTTATAGTGTAAAGGGAAACTAAATTTAGTTTACATTTTAACCTGACATTATGGTTATAAATTATTGGATGAGGAAATAATTTAAATAATAATATAAATCTTAATCATTTTGATTAAATGATTTTATAGTAATTGAATGGTTTGGATTGGTATGTGATTGTTATTTTTTCTTTTAAAAGAAAATCCAACGTTAGAAATTCAATACCGTGTACAGTATGGATTAAAAGTTTTTGCGTTTTTGTTTTGCCTCAGTGGAAATCATGGCCTATTAACTTTGCACTTTCCAACAATATTAAACGAACCTCCGTTTTATACCATAGCCTTTGATGTTACATAGAAGCATTAACTATATACCCACTGAATTCCCACTGACATACACAGCATATCAGTCAGGAAATTCATATAAAACTGTAGTCTAAAGTCTATGCAAACAGACACACCGATGCGCATAGACTTGTTTGAAATGGGAAAACTTTTATAGGCTGTTGAAATGTGAACCAAACATAAACTCTCCTTAATAAATATATTATTATTATTATTATTATTATTATTATTGTTATTATTATTATTATTATTATAATTATTATTAGAGAAACATAATTGGAAACACCTAATGGCTAATCTAACACAAAGGTCTTATCATTAAGAACAACAGTAAAAAATAAACTATTTAAAGTAAAACGAATTAATACAGTCATATAAAAAGAAATTGAATCTGCTTTAGATTTGAGGATAAATAAGTATCAACATTTTCCCTCATTTTCGACCCTCGACTTCCTGAAGGCTATGGGCAGGTACAACGAGTGTACCTTTTGTACCAAGGAAGTGGCATTCTTGGGTCACTGCATCACTCCTGAGGGAATTCACCCTCTCTTTGAGTAGACATGAGCAGTATATACGTTCCCCATGCCATTGACCACCTAATCTCTGCTGGAGTTTTTGGACATGGTGAATTGATATCAATGCTGCTTGCTAGCCATCGCCGCCACTCGTGTCCCCCTCTACGAATCCCTTGAAGGCGAGACGAAAAAACATGAATTGGGGCCCCCTTCAGGAGGTGACCTTCGTCAATGAAAAGAAACACCTTACGAACTATTACTGATCTCATCTTTCATGTGCCAGCCGTACCCTTCCTCCTCAATGATGATGCGTGTGATATTGCTGGAGGAGCTTTACACAAAAAAATTATCAATGGATCACCCCATCTACTGTCCTTCTTCAGTAAAAATACAAAACCTTCCAGGCTCTACTTTCGCCTGCAAACTACTGGTGGTGTCTTGGGCTGTCAGTCATTTCTGCCACTTCATAAAGGGCCTGTCAACGTCAACATCTCTCTGCCATTTCTGATTACAACTATACATTCAAGACATCCCTGATAAACTGAATCCTGGTGCCAACACCCTTTTCAGAAAAGCACTGGCTGTCATCCACCAGGGAATGCAATATAAGGCCTTGACAGAAAACCAGTTAAAGGACCCTGAGTACAAAACCTGAAGGACATACGGCCTCCATACACCAACATGGGCTTCAATTGATCCTTCGCATCAATTCATTGCACAACTACTCAAGTCGAAATTCATATCAAATGGTGTCCCTAAAGATGGCAAGAATCTGTTCTGGGCCTGTATTTCATATAAATCTTCAAAAGTACACTTTTCATCAACCTCAGCATCATTTTCTTCCAACATTCCATTGATGTGGTTGGTCCTAGTCATGTCACAAGGACACTATCACCATATTCACCATCATCGATCACTCCACTCACTAGCCTGAAACCATTCACATCCAAGTTGCAGCATCCACCTCATTTACTGCTGCCATACTTTCTGGATGGATAGAAAGATTTGTCATCTCAAAGGATATTACTTCCAACAGACCACTTTCATCTCTCAGTTGTAGACATCATTAGCGCATCCTCTCAGTATCACTACATCAGCCTACCACTTACAGCTTTGCAGCTAACAGATGGTGGGATGTTTCCATCGTACCTTCAAAGGTGCTTTGACATCCCGGCGCATCAACTCTAGGTGGTTTCCATAACTATCCTGGGTAACCCTCTGACTGAAGACCACTCCCAAGGGCACCATGGGTGTTTCAGCACCTAAAATGGTATACTGTATAGCGAAGAGTTTGTCGTCCTGCAGTTTATTTTCTGTCCGCCACCTCCTTCGATGATCTCAGGCTTATTTTGGGGAAATTTATCTCCGGCCATGAGACTTACAAGCCCCCAGCAAAGCAGCACTTATCGAAAGACCTGCACACCGCAACACACGTTTTCTTGCGGACTGTCTCTTGCAAGCCACTTGTCACTTGTTGTACCACGAAGGCTTCCCTCCTCATTGCTCGTAGTAAACAGAATTTGATCACCACTGCCCATCTAAAACCTACAAATCTCTTGCATAACGACTCACCAACAGCACAAATTTCTAGGGCAAGTCACCCTCTATAACATACATATCTGATTCAGGGGAGTAGCCATGTAATGCAAGTGCAGGAAGCAACGAAAATACAAATAAAGAAGTCTACCCTATTCACGTTTTCTTCTACACTGCAACCGCCATCAGACCACACGTGATAAAGCCGTTTCATTTGACAATAATTTTCATTCTATAAATATTCTGTTATATTATCTATTTCTATGCCAATATTCACCTTATTGGCAAACGATACTTTATGTAAACATATAATGGTCCCCCATATGGGACACCTAGGCCCATATAAGAAGTTAGGTGTTCTTGAGACATCGTTGTAATTCCTCCTCCACTACCGTCACTATTGCTCAACTAAGTTGGTGGATAGGTAAATAATTAGACGCTAAATCATATTACTACCAGTAGATTGATACACAGACTCTCTCTCTCTCTCTCTCTCTCTCTCTCTCTCTCTCTCTCTCAGCATTTTTGTTCTTCCTCCAATGAAACACCCAGATTCATCCATTTCTCTTTTTAATTGAACTGTATTTTCGAAGTAGTTTAATTTACGTGATGGACGAAAGCTTTTCCATTGTGACAACTGAGCCGATTAATTGGACGCAAAGCCCTAAAGGAACGATGACTGTATTACTTTTTGATTTAGCAATACCCCCTTTTTTTTTTTTGCTTATTCAATCATTTTCTTTGTTTTCAACACGATAGTAACAGTTGAAAGTGTTTGGGGATGTGCATAAACAATAGTATGTGTACAGACTTCATGTGATAGAGGCTGTAGTTAGATTGCGGTTTTGCAAACTGATATTCTATTCTACATATGTATTGAATAAACAGTACTTAATATATATTTCCACTGGTCATATTGGTTTTGGCTAATTTTTCATGGCCGGATGCCTCTCCTGCCGCCAACCCTCCCCATTTACCCGGGCTTGGGACCAGCACCAAATTGAGGCTGGCTTCCCCCTCAGTTTCTGGAGAACGCTGGCCAGAATCATCGACCCTACATAATGTGGGAAAAGATGCAGACAAAGAATAAGAAGAAGAAGAAGAAGTACTTAATATATATTAACAATTGGATTTTTAACGTTTCAAAGGGTACCCGCGTTTCTTTTTTGAAAGGAATTTAAAATTAAGGCCCCTCAAAACCAGAAATGCTAAAATTAAGAAGGGAAATGCAAGATATTTCTAAAACATCTAAAGAAAATCTTTTTCGGGATACTAGTTTGTATCTATGGATATACAATCAAAAGATATTTTTATTATTATCCGGGATAACAAAGAACTCAGGACTAAGCCATGTTTATCAATTGCAGAGACCTTTGAAGTACGAAATTTAGGACAAAAATATTAGTCTTATTTTTAGTCATATGTTTCACGAATTCTCATTCAACAGTTGTTGGAATCATTAGGCACTTTTTATATAAGAATTTATTGAATATTGAGAACTTAACCTGTTTTTTTTTTTTTACCAAAAAAAAAAAAAAAAAAAAAAACAATAGGGAACATTCTCTATTTATCAAGACCATAGAAACGGATTATATTAAAACATCTGAATTTGTTTATGAAATATTCATAACAATACTTCTCGCATTTTGCTTTCTAATAGATGTTTTAATTATATACATAACGACACGTTTACCCTTGTCCCTGTGCACTTTATTAAAAGTCGTAAAACATTGCTGCAGTTTTTGAGCCTTTAAAGCTAGTGGATTTAAAATCGGTGTTTTAATTCTGACATTAGACATACTAGGAAATTTAAGAGGCCAGAGAATTGTTAAAATAAAATCCTATACAAACAATTATAATCTTACCTGTTGCCACTTCGGCGAAGAATACCGACACAATATTATAAAGAAAATGTCTGTTTGATTTTTTATCTTTTTTATTGTTTTGTATAATTATTTTTTGTAATTGTTCATATCATCTACTATACTTTTGAAAAGCTCTGATTTCATCTGAAAGGCATACCATGTGGTTTTTAATCCCAGAAAATTAAGCATTATCATTTTATACACTCGTTTCTTTTGATATATCAATGTATCTCAATTCGACGTTCATTGTTTTATTTTTTATTATATAAAGGAGATTTGTACAAGTGAAACATTGTTTACCCAAAGACCCAGAGAATTTGCAGCACCACCATTTTCTCTTTATGTTATTTTGCAAATAATCCGAAAAAGTGGTATCATATTATTGTCGAGTTTTAGTCCATTGAGATGATTTTAATTGTTAAACATAATTGAATGATTTTTTAAAATGTTCAAGCGAATGTTGGACTATTTATAGTAGTTTTTTTTTAACCTTTTTACATATAGTAGTATGGGAAACGGGATTGGTCTAAAATTCATTATTGATTTAAGTTGTCATAAACTAAGTTTCCATATTGAGAGAGAGAGAGAGAGAGAGAGAGAGAGAGAGAGAGAGAGTTAAACCTGGACTCACTCGAAAAAAGGGAAATGGATTAGTCAATTAAGTAACATGATATCTGAGAGAGAGAGAGAGAGAGAGAGAGAGAGAGAGAGTGTTTAAATAGGACTTACCCGAAAGGAAGTACATTAGTCAATAAAGTGACTGGATAATTGAGAGAGAGAGAGAGAGAGAGAGAGAGAGAGAGAGAGTTCAAATAGGCCTTACCCGAAAGGAAGTAAATTAGTCAACAAAGTGACAGGATAATTGAGAGAGAGAGAGAGAGAGAGAGAGAGAGAGAGAGAGAGAGAATATATAATACATTCGATATAAAAATGTTCCAGTATGTATGTAATTCCAATTTGTTCCCCACAAATATAATTTTCCAATAACGTATTTTCAAAGATTTTTTTATTTATTTATTTTATTTTTATTTTTACCTATGCAAATATGTTGGGGGCAGCTCGGTTCCTGTCCCCTGGCAATGACCAATAACTTCCCATAAATAACGTTCACCCCAATTCAATTTACGCATTTTCATGGTTGTACATTTAAATTGACGTTCCTATTAATTTGGTATATGGTAATGTTTAATAATCATATATGTATGTATGTATGTACATATATATATATATATATATATATAATATATATATATATATATATATATATATAGATATATATATATCATTCAACCTAGTTCTTTTGTTTTCCTGATTTTGGTTAAAAACTGAGGATTTAAAATCTATGTAAATCATCATTGCATTTGAAAAATCCTATTTTCTTCCTCGACAATTGAAAGTCAATAGTAGTTTTGCTATGACATCTGAAACAACAACAAAATTAGATTTTTAGTTCAATTCTGTTTTATTGTTTTATTACCATATTGAATTCTTGTTATATTTAAAAAAAACAAAAAACGAACAATTCACATAACACGAGTAGATGTTTTCCCTTTATTACCTGCGCCAACGAAGTTGTGAGGTTGTTATATTCTCGCCCCTGTTTGTCTGTTTGTCCGTAATTATTATTATTATTATTATTATTATTATTATTATTATTATTAACCAAGCTACAACCTTAGTTTGAAAACCAAAATTCTAAAAGCCGAAGGGCTCCAACAGGGAAAAATAGCCCAGTGAGGAAATGAAACAAGGCAATAAATTAACGATATAAGAAGTAATGGAAATTAAAATAAAATATTCTAGAAATTATTAACATTAACAACATTGTTTTTTTGTGAATAATTTCCTGGGCACAATTTTCCTCATAGAGTATTGAAACTTTCATGGATTAATTAATATGTTGAGACGTGGAAGTTATTCAATTTTGAAAGTCCTTGGTCAAAGATCAAGGTCAAGCATAAGGTCGAACAAATTAACCCTATCCTTAATCCCAAGTTCGCACATGGTTGTCACACAGACTTATAATACACCTACGATGTAAGTTGATTCTGGGAAAGGCAAGGTGCTTTCGATATATAAGCTGCCGTGGCGGAGGTCTGCACTCTCAGAGTGCTTTTCATGTTTTGGCTGAATTTTTACGTTTCATATTAATATATTTTCTTGAATTTCATTCATTGTTTATCATCCGCATTCGGAATGCAGTATAATTTTCCCATTCTAAACCATTTTGCTGAAATATATTTCATTTTTATAAACGAAATATCTGAAATGACAGGTTTTTTTTTATAGAGAGTCATTGTAATATTTCAACTAATATGATAATTTTCGTTTTCTCTCGTACATAACATAAACGGTCTCACTCTTAGGATTTCATTTACCCCTCAGGTTCATTTAAAAGAAAAATATTCTGCATTTCACAAAACAGTTTATTTAAGAAACTTACTACATTTAACAAATGTCAAAGTAAAAATAAGAATTTGCTCTCATAGTTGCGTAATATTCAAGAAGACAGAAATTACACACTTTTTATGCTTCTTATACTAAGTAACAATCGCTCTGCTCTTATTACCATTGCAAGCCTCGTTGCGAAGGTTATGTTTTGATAAGCGTGTATTTATTTATTTATGTATGTTTGTTTGTGATTAACATAACTCAAAAACTATTTGACTGAATCTCATGTAATTTAGCTGGACGATTGGCCATGGTCAAAGAAACTTTCATTAGATTTTGGGAGTGATTGGGTAAAAAATCAAGGCCAAGGTCTCGAGAAGGTAAAATATTTTTTGCCATATCGTGGTCAATTTT
>NC_090746.1:103530922-103533422 GCF_036898095.1 Palaemon carinicauda | reverse complement strand
ATATTTTTTAATTGTTTATCATTCCTCATATCGTTTATTTCCTTATTTCCTTGTATCACTTGGCTATTTTTCCCTGTAGGGGTCCTTAGGCTTATAGCATCTTGCTTTTCCAACTGGGGTTGCAGCGTAGCTAGTAATAATAATAATAATAATAATAATAATAATAATAATAATAATAATAATAATAATAATAATAATAATAATGATAATTTTAACAACAGAAGTAATGAAACACATAAACCGGTGCCAAAAATAAGAAGATATCCTATACAATTTGTACTATTCACAATGTAAAAAAGCCCCTAGAAATATTTCAATTTTGATTAATCTACGTATATTTTTTTTACGCGAGAAAAATTGCATTGTTTTATAGTGCACAAAAACTAGTTAGTTTTACAGTAAATCAGAAATAAATGACCGATCGGTATTGTTCACCCATTTTTTGGTAAAGAAAAATAACGAGGTATATGTCAGCATTTTTTGTATGATCTTGCCTTTGAACTTTTCATATAATCTTTTATTTGAATAATTTTTTACTTACATGGATTTCTCTATTATTTTCGTAGACTTTTACCTCTAACCATTTTTACTTATCTCTCTCTCTCTCTCTCTCTCTCTCTCTCTCTCTCTCTCTCTCTGGTTGAGGCACTTTACATAATATTTTTGCCTATCACAGCTCCAGCATACAAGAGCTATTGTGCCTTCAGGTTCTATTAGATAAAATATTTAAATTTCATCTGCGTACAATATTGTTTTACTGTTTTAATTTTTTTTTAATCCAGGAATATTATATATTAAAACCGCCTCAAATACCTTGGCTTCAAGATTTATTGCCCATTGTATTGCATATCATAAGCTGTCATTAATCTCTTTGAGTATTACTTTAGCTTATTTTTCTATAATTCCCTCTAAATTATGTTTCTTAAATATTTTCTATGAAATTGTATCAAAACAAATAATGTCCTGAAATGGCAATTAATACTTACTTTCTTCTTTCCTACTTGATTCTTTATTATCTTCTTCACAGACGCTTCGAATAATAAATATTATGAACGGTCAAGATTATATTTATAAATAAAATTCAATGATATTACTTTTACCCTTCACTGTTAAAAAACAGTAATTTCAATCGGACTTTCTTCGAAGAAAAATTTTGTTTTCAGCAGTATTTCAGTAAAATAAAGGAGTCCGTAATTCTACCCTACCTTGTTATTATCTTTTACGGATTGGTGACCGTAATATCACTCCTTTACGTCAATATATCCGTTTTCAAAACGTTAAAAACCCGGGAATAAATGTTGCCAGGTATTTACCGTTTTTTTTAATGCAAATTTTAAACAGTGTACTTTGTTATTACTTTTTACGGGTTGATGACCGTGATACCACTCCTAGACGTAAATATATCCGTATTTAAAATAGTAAATGCGTAGCTACATTTATTCCAGGATTTT
The DNA here is from genome assembly GCF_036898095.1 of Palaemon carinicauda. NCBI lineage: Eukaryota > Metazoa > Arthropoda > Malacostraca > Decapoda > Palaemonidae > Palaemon > Palaemon carinicauda. The sequence goes on along the minus strand of NC_090746.1, from coordinate 103,531,971 downwards.
TACCGTTTTTTAAGGCAAATTTTGGAGTGCACGAACGTCTCATAAAAAGATACGGGATTATGTCACCAATGCAGAATCAGGTACAAAAACAAAAGTAAAATATACGGTATAATATTTAGAATTTTCTAAATTCCTAGCAACATTTATTCCATGATTTTACCGGTTTTTTTTTACGTCTCATAAAAGAATATGGGATTACGTCATCAATGCAAAATAAAAAAAAATATATATATATACGTTGCATTATTTAGATTAGAATTCCGTAGCAACATTTATTCCTGGATTTTTACCATTTTTTTACGTCTCATTAGAAAAATGATACGGGATTACGTCACTAATGCAAAAAAAAAAAAAAAAAAAAAAAAAAAAAAAAAAAAACGTAAAATATGTTACATTAATTAGATTAAAATTCCGTGGCAACATTCACTACGGGATTTTTACCATTTTTTACGTCTCAGAGATACGGGATTACGTCACCAATGAAAAAAAAAAAAACCCTAAAATATACATTACATTGTTTAGATTAAAATTCTCTGGCAACATTTATTCCAGGATTTTTACCGTTTTTTTTTTTTTTTTTTTTTTTTTTTTTTTTTTTTTTTTTTTTTTTTTTTTTTTTTACGCCTCATTAAAAAAAACATACTTGTATTCACATTCCTTGTGGTAGAGTTCGCAGTGGCAAGGGATCTTCTCGACCTGTCTCAGCGGGGAGCAGAACGGAATAAAACTTAAAGCTGAGTTTGCAAAAGTAGGATACATATCTTGCCGGATTCGTTTACGCAAAAGAACGCCTTCCTCAGAATTTTTTTTTTCTGATTATTAAAACCGTTATTTATATGATAGTGTTGTTCACTATCCTTTAACGAGGTGTAAGGATTTGCTTAAAATTACGGTTTTTTAACAGTGTATGTTTAAGATTCCAATATATTGAGTGCTTCCCTTCTCTTGTACATCCAATTATATGTCAATTACAATTTCCTTTGCATGGATCCGAATGGCAGATTATGGAAATTTATGAAAGGAAATATAGACATTCAGATATGGACTGG
>NC_090746.1:103510922-103523422 GCF_036898095.1 Palaemon carinicauda | reverse complement strand
TCTCTCTCTCTCTCTCTCTCTCTCTCTCTCTCTCTCTCTCTCTCTCTCTCTCTCTCTCCCTTTTTTCAGCTGTTCATAAATTGTCAATAGTTATGAATAAGTCATATTGATACCACATAACCCTATGTTTCTTTTCCGCACATAAACATACTCTCTCTCTCTCTCTCTCTCTCTCTCTCTCTCTCTCTCTCTCTCTCTCTCTCTCTCTCTCTCTCTTACTTTTTTCAGCTGTTCATAAATTGTTAAAAGTTATAAATAAGTCATATTGATACCACATGACCCATGTTTCTTTTCCGTACACAAACATACTCTCTCTCTCTCTCTCTCTCTCTCTCTCTCTCTCTCTCTCTCTCTCTCTCTCTCTCTCTCTCCTTTTTTTCGGCTATTCATAAATTGTTTAGAGTTATAAATAAGTCATATTGATACCTCTAAACCTTATGTTTCTTTTCTGTACATAAACATCTCTCTCTCTCTCTCTCTCTCTCTCTCTCTCTCTCTCTCTCTCTCTCTCTCTCTCTCTCTCTCTCTCACGTATAGAAATAATGCTATGGAAGCTCACTACGGATGAATTATTCACAAGTGTTGTTTCGACACACGGATATCACCTCAACTCCAGCTTTGATCTTGGATTAAATTCCCTTTGCTTCTCGGTTAGTCAGTATGTATTATAGTTCTTTTTTTCTGTTTTGGCCTACCCTTAGACCCTGTAACACCAACAGGTTGTCTATATTCCATTTGTGTATTTCCTCACACAGAGAGAGATTCACAACTGTTTATTTCAGAGTTCACGTCGGATTATGTTAGAGGGATTACAGGATTACCCATACGATAGGGTTAGAAGGGGGAAGTCCACTGCGTAGGTAGTTGAATCGGTAGAACTTCAAAAGTTCTAACTTGCAGCAAATGTTTTCATGTTGAAAAGGTTAACATAAGTCTTTTTATAGTTTATATATCATATATATGTTTTAATGTTGTTAATGTTTTCATAATATTTTATTTTAATTGTTCAATGCTTCTTATATCGTTTATGCATTTCTTTATTTCCTTTCCTCACTGGGCTGTTTTTTCCCTGTTAATGCCCTTGGGCTTATAGCATCTTACTTTTCCAACTAGAGTTTTAGCTTAGCTAATAATAATAATAATAATAATAATAATAATAATAATAATAATAATAAAAAGGATTGTTACAAGAGGGTAAGTTTAAAACCCCCATATGAGTACTTCAGTGGTTACGGCTACCCCATAAGCAACAGGGGCTGGGGTAACATAGTGGAAGTTGTTGTGCTGTGAAGTTGGGTGAAGGGTGGTAAGGGAATTGAGGACATGCACTAGCAAATCAAACCTTGGCAATCTTTGCCTTGTATAAATTTCATAACCAGACGCCATTGCCATTTTCTCTTCAATCTTCACTGTACGGTTCTCTTCAGTCAAACGTCAAGAGCTCCTTCCGGTACATCCGTAGCGTTACTGTTATCTAATGTTACGATTATTTGATGATTATAATTTATTACAATTCAGTGTCGATTACCTGCTGTATTAGATACTCATCTAGTGATAATAATACACCAATGGCAGCAGGTCCACCAGTGACAAGTACGCGCCAAACCATAGTCGTCATAGGTAGTTCCCGTTCTACCAAAGATGAACTTAGTAAATGATTATGGTGAATTTTGATTTATATTATTATAACTGATAATCATAGATATAATTCTGAACGTATTCCTATAGTTAGTGATACTAATGCTCTATACAGCAATTATAGACGAATGATTTATTAGGATGTGTGTCAACGAAGGTTTATGGTTAACCTGCAAGTTTTGTTGATCCATTCCCTGGTGTTAATGACAGACCTGGTGCCAAACTGTGTTGGTGTAATTGCTAATTTTGTGATAGGCTTCATACTATATTGCATGCTGGTACATTTGCTGTTGTAGGTGGTAGGCCTAATGCACTTGACATTTTTGGTGTTAGGCCTAGTTCTATAATACCTGTCCGACACTTGCTATTGTTGGTGATTTGCCAAGTTCTTTAATGCGTCTAGGTGATGTCATGTTTAACAGATGACTAATACACAATAAGGTTTGCTGATTGAAGGAGGTACATTTATGCGTATGGGTCTAAAATGATAGAAAATGCATTATACGGTTTCAGATGCATGTCGATAATTACCGAAGGGAGGAGATTAGAATTAAGAAACCTTTTTTGCTCTTATGGTAGCGCAAACGGTGAAGTTAGACTGCGTGTGCAAGGGGTAAATCACATAACTGATCATTTGTCATTAATAGAGTAAAAAGCACCATCGTAATTCGCCTATAGTTGAGACTCATTAATCATACTGAAAACCAAAATAATAACAACGCAATAAACATTAAAATGTTGTCAGCTTCAACGCTAACACTTTGTGAGTTACGAACTTATTTGTTCGTGATATGCAGTCAAGAATTGGAGAAGGATCGTTCCCTTGAAAAAACTCAAGAATAGCGTTATCCTTGGCAAAGAATCTCAAACATTTGCATTCATTGCAGAGAATTGCAAGTATCCTCATAGAAGAGCCGTCACACTAGAAGAGGTGGAAGATCTCTGGCATCAAGAGGTGATACATAACTGCAACTGAAATTGAAAATCTCTCTCCTCTCTGTTGGATAAGGATTCTTCTCAATGGATTTCTCAAGAAACAAGATACCATTGCCATTGATCTCTGCCAGAAGGGTGAGTGTTCACATTAAAAGGTAACAAGAAAGGAGATTATATTGTTTTAAATTTAAAAGAAAAAAAAATTAGTTACGTTATTCTGTTTATCTATCTCCTCTCTTGTTCCTCATTGTTTTTTATTAATATTGTATTGTTTTGTGTGTGACATGCATCATGCCTGGCGTTTGTAAAGGTCTTTGTGTTCCCTTTATCAGGGAGTGTGCGTTTAGTTTACATAGATAGGACTGAACAAGATACATAGACTGAAGGTAATTCTCCTCAGCGGTCATGGTAAAGTCCCTCTAGCTCCTGAGAGAATATAAGTTCAGCTTAGCTTCGTACGTCTGAAATATTTATCATAGTTCTTCTTTAGATACTGCCCTATATTATTTTCGGTATAAATTTGTGTGGTTGATTTAAATTGCGTTCCTGCAAATGCCACCAAACTTATCTTCGTTCCTTCCTTGTGCTTTAAGATGAATATGTTCATGACTAAGTCGGGCGTTAAACAATGTAATAGAAAGAAAAATTTTTATATGCCAAATATTTCGTTCAGGAAATGTTGATATATATTAATTAATTTATAAAAAGAGTTATATTAACGAGAAAAGAGGTTGCTATCCTTGAAATATTATACAAAAATAGCCAGATCTGTTGTTTAAATTTTGTTTCCTCTTTTGTTCCACATTGTTTTCAACAAGATCGTACTGTTTTTGACATATACATCAAACCATAGAAAGGTCTCAGAATTTACTAAACTTTCTACCAAAATTGACTTGGTTCGTACTTTCCTACATATGCCAATATTTATTTAGCTGTCTGTGCATAATCCTCATTACAAATTGTTCCATTGACTTGGTTCGGGCTTTCTATGTCGTAGTGTACTTTAGCATGTCGTTATTCATTTAGCGTTTTTGCACAATCGTCATTACAAATTGTTCCATTTTTTTTTTTTTTTGCGTTTTCTTTGGCTGAAAATTACTTTGAAAACTATAAAGTCGTATTGCCACAGTTTTCCCCAGTGAAATCCACGATTAATGTCTTAACCTTAAATTTTAATCCTGGGTAAATTGTATTTCATTATCTTAAAAATTAAACTAGTTAGATTTCTGAAAAATCGCAAATTTTCAATCGCCTTATCTGACAAATTTGAAATTGTATAATGAATCTGTTGCTTTTCTTACATGTTGTTAGAATATCCTCTACTCTAGTTTGTTCTCGTATCCATGTTGCTCTTTTTCTGTCTCTTTAACGTTATTCCCATCATTATTCTTTCCATAGTTCTGTGAATTGGAACTATTATTAATATTAGCTAAACTACAAACCTATTTGGAAAAGCAAGATGCTATAAGGCCAAGGGCTCCAACAAGGAAAAATAGCCCAGTGAGGAAAGGAAATAGTGAAATAAATAAATAATCTGATGAATAATGAGCAATTAAAATAAAATGTTTAAAAACAACTTATCAACATCAAAACAGATATTTCATACATAATCTAGCTTATGTTCTAAGGCTTTAGTAAGGCTCCAAGTTTCTGAAGCATCTTTTATCAGCTGAACTATGGGTGGCAACATTTAACGTAGTAAAGCTTTACTAACGTCAGTCCCATAATTTTCTCTAAAGGATATTGGATTATTTTATTCTGTTATCATCAGCATCATCATCATCATTATTATTATCATTATCATTATCATTATCATTATTAAACTTGTATAAAACACCATACCATACCTCGCAATCGTGGGTATTAAAAATCCACCGTTATATTTGTTTTATATATTAAAAGTAGCGAAGCTTTCTCACTTTTGACAAAGTGCCTCTTCAGCTGAAGAGGCACTTTTTAAAAAGTGTAAATATTTCTGCATTTTTTAAATATATAACGTATATAACTGCGGATTTTTAATACCCATTATTATTATTATTATTATTATTATTATTATTATTATTATTATTAGCTAGGCTATAACCTAAGTTAGAAAAGCAGGATGCTATAAGCTTAAGGGCTCCAACAGGAAAATATAGCCCTGTGAGGAAAGGAAATATTTAAGTAAAAAAAGCTACAAGAAAAGCAATGAACAATTGAAATCGTATATTTTAAGAACAGTACTAACATTAAAATTGGTCTTCCACATATAAACTATAAAACTTTCAAAAAAGAAAAAAAGAGCAAGATAAATAAGACAGAATAGTGTACCCGAGTGTACCCTCTCATTCTTTCATTTTTGTCAAATCTTATATAGCAATGAATATAATTCCCTGGTGAAGTTAGTAGTTAAATCATAGAGTAATGATTAAAACAGATAATAGAACTTCAAAAGTTCAAACTTGCAGCAAATGTTTTTATGTTGAACAGGCTGACATAAGTCTTTTATAGCTTCTATATGAAATAGCTGTATTATGTTGTTAATCTTTTAAGATATCTTATTTTAATTGTTCATTACATCTTATATCGTTTATTTGTTTCCTTAATTCCTTTCCTCACTAGGCTATTTTTCCCTGTTGCAGCCCTTGTGCTTATGGCATCTTGCTTTTTCAACTAGGGTTGTAGCTAAGCTAATAATAATAATAATAATGATAATAATAATAATAATGATAATAATAATAATAATAATAATAATAATGATAATAATAATAATAATAATAGTAACAACAACAGGGAAAAATTTAAGTTTATGTTACAATAAGACACACACGGTTTTGGATTAGTAAAACGAGAGAGGAAAAATGAAAAGTAAAAAAGAAAAAAAAAGAAAAATTAAGCAACCACGAGTGCCACCCCTTTATAACTGCAATCGTGATGGAATGTATTTACGGTCCAATGACCAAACCCGTTTCGCTTTGATACCATTCTGTTACACCGGAACAAAAAATACCCAGAAGTGAAATTGCATATTGACAAAAATAATGAAAAGCATTTGGGTGCGTATATACATGTACAGTATATACATAATAAATTTTGCACATTTAAACGTGTTTTTGATATTTCAAATAAGCCATATATATTAATATATCAAAGTCTGGATTCTCTTAACCACCTCGGGATCAGAGCTCCAGGCGAAATCACTCAAAGACTATTGTATCTGACCGGCCGGTTTCGAACCCTGGTCCAGGATACTTGTATGCCATTGACCATACCACTCAGTCATGAAGAAAGAACGGCCGGTCAGATATTATAGTCTTTGAGGGATTTCGCCCGGGGCTCTGACCCCGAGGTCGTTAAGAGAACCCAGACTTTAATGTATTGATATATATGACTTTTGAAAAATATATATACATGTACATATATTTGAGGGTACACTTGAGTACACTGTTCTATCTCATTTCTCTTCCTCTTGTTTTGTTAAAGTTTTAAAATAGTTTATATAGGAATTATTTATTTTAAAGTTACTGTACTTAAAATATTCTATTTCACTCTTCTTTTCCTCACTGCGCTATTTTCCCTTTTTGAGCCCCTGGACTTATTGCATTATGCTTTTCCAAACAGGGGTGTAGCTTAGCAAGTAGTAATAATAATAATGATGATGATAATAATAATAATAATTATAATAATAATAATATGTGTAGGTAGGGAATAACATTAAGAGACAGAAAAAGAGCAACATTGATACGAGGGCAAACAAAAGTAGATGATATTCTAACAATATGTAAGAAAACGAAATGAACATATGCAGGACAGATAATGAGAAAGACTGACAATAGATGGACATTAAGAATAGCAGAATGGGCCTCTAGATATTGCAAAAGAAGCAGGGGAAGGGATAGAAGACGATGTATTGATGAACTAAGAAAGTTTGCGGCTTTGGACTGGCATAGAAGGAGACTCCGTGTTTAAGCATATATATATATATATATATATATATATATATATATATATTATATATATATATACTGTATATATTTATATTTATATATATACTTATATATATATTTGTATATATATACTGTATATATATATATATATATATATATATATATATTTATATTTATATATATATACTTATATATATATTTGTATGTATATATACTGTATATATATATATATATATATATATATATATATATATATATTTATATATGTATATATATACTGTATATACATACATATATATATATATATATATATATATATATATATATATATATATAAAATAAAAAGGAGGACGAATTGTCTGAACAACATCTTTCAATTTATTGGTGCCGACGTTTCAGGACTCATCCCATTATCAAGGCTAAAATGGACATATAAAACATTATAAGCAAAACTCAGTGAAAATATATAAAATACAAAAAAAAGACAGTCAAAATTAAAATTGAAATTATAAACACAGTTGCAAGTAAAATATGGAGATAAAAAAAAATTAACTAAGAGAAAAGTATCTTGAAATTAAATATACAAAAATCAAAATTGTCTAAGGAGACCAACCTGTCTGGAACAGATTAGAGTACTGAGTGACTATCTGAAGGACAGTACTCAGGAAGAAAATTCTAAATTTGCCAGCTTAAGCGATGTGGAGGGGGACAGAGGATAATTGGCTGTTTAGTTTAGGAGCCTTTTCTTTAATCATTAACGATTCCAATACTAGTAGAGAGGAGTTATTTGGCGCTTGAGCTATGATTTCAAAGTTTTTATATGCAATGTTGGTCTTGCATTTACTTGCATGTTCTCTGATGGTTGAGAATTCTTTGGTTTTGAGCGCACATCCAGTTCTATGACTCACTCCCCGATGCGCATCTATGCGAACTTTCAGCAATCTTTTTGTGGAACCCACATAATTTCCGAGATTACATCTCGGACAAGTAAACATATAGACCACTGAAGAACGCATTAGGTCAGGGAGAGAATCATTAATTCTAAACATAGATCCCATTGTCAGGGGATTCCTAAAAATAAGTTTAAAATCCAGACTCGGAAAATTGTTTAAAATGACTTTTTTAATTTGTTTCCCATATTTTCCGTTATTAATAAAAGGCAATGACGCATAGAAAATCATTTTTGGTACTGTAGGAACTTGAAGTTTAGGTTGGTAATGTTTGGTCAGAAATTTGTTAACTAATCTATAAAATATTTTAGTTGGAAAACAGTTATCCTTGAAATGCTGCTTCAAAAAGACTATTTCATTATGAAAGGATGTCCAGTCAGACGAAAGGTAAAATGCCCTGCAGATCAGGGTTGTTACGGCATTTAACTTAAAAATTATAAAAGCAAAAGCTAAAAAAATTGGTGCCTAAACCAGTGAACGTCTTTTTTCTAAATACGCTAGTTTCTAGACGTGTCTGCCCTCTTGAGATGTTAATGTCAAGATATGGTAACTTGTTATTTTCTTCTTCCTCAATAGTGAACTTGATGTTTGGATGAACGTTATTGATGAAATCTAAAAATCTAGCAGCATGTTCCTTTTGCTTGAAAGTAGCTAACGTATCATCTACGTAGCGTTTATAAAATATAGGTCTAAATGGCAAAGGACATTGGTCTAAAAACTGCTCCTCAAGATGACACATAAAAATATTGGCGAAGGTGGGCCCAAGATACTTTTCTCTTAGTTATTTTTTTTATCTCCATATTTTACTTGTAACTGTGTTTATAATTTCAATTTTAATTTTGACTGTCTTTTTTTGTATTTTATATATTTTTACTGAGTTTAGCTTATAATGTTTTATATGTCCATTTTAGCCTTGATAATGGGATGAGTCCTGAAACGTCGGCACCAATAAATTGAAAGATGTTGTCCAGACTATTCGTCCTCCTTTTTATCTTATCTTTGAAGCTCGCCAGGAGCAACGACCTACCTCAATATATATATATATATATATATATATATATATATATATATATATATATATATATATATATGCTGTATATATATGTATATATACTTATGTATATATATATATATATATATATTTGTATATATATGTATATGTACGTATATATATATATATATATATATATATATATATATATATATACAAATATATATATAAGCATATAGATGTATATATATATATATATATATATATATATATATATATAATGTACAGTATGTATAATTACACACATACACGCACACAACACACGCACACACACACACACACACACACATATATATATATATATATATATATATATATATATATGTGTGTGTGTGTGTGTGTGTGTTTGTGTGTGTGTTTGTTTGTGTGTATTCATGGGGGAATAATTGTTCAATTATTCCCATATGCTGTAAGCAAACATAAGTCCAAATACTCTTGAATTCGTCATCTTGAAAATCCTCTACTGAAATGCATTCAAAAATGAATAGTTCGGAAAGTGAATTAATAGTTCGGAAAGTGCAAATGTCCCGTAACAGATTGCTCCTGTTTGACATCAAGAAGTTGTCGGAGGAAACCTTCAGACTGGAAATTAAAAAGTTGGTTAGTGGTGTGGACCTGACAAGTGAGTGGAGTTCTTGGGAAAGTTTCACTCTCCTGTGATTGAGAGCCTCTCTTCAACTTCCAAAGTTACTTCCTTTGTAAAGCTGAATGGGAGGGAGATATTGACTTTAATGTAAAGGTGCTTTCGTGGCCGAAGGTATCCGCTCATTCATTAGAGATTGAATTCATATATACTGTAACCTAATCTGTACATAAAAACATACTGTATATACCTACATACATCAACTGCAGCCGTGTCTAGTCCACTGTTGGACAAATTCCTCAGGCATGCCAATTCATATGGTTAGGCCAGTTTTCATCACGTGGCCCTGATTAGTACAGTTTTGCTGATCATGGCGATACTCAAACCTTTTCACCACGTTTAGGTATCCCCACGCAGAAAGGATATACATACATACATACATATATAGGATCCCGGGGAAAGAAAGTATTTGCATCGTATGACAAGATCACTGGGCTGGCAGTACTACACCCAGTATCATTACCTCATCATCATCATATCTTATGCTGCCAATGCCGAACACACTGGAGGGCGTTATCGTTTGCCTCTCTGGGGTCTTGATCTGAGCAATGAAGGGCTTGTGGGCAACTCGTAGGATATGTCCAATTTTTCTGTGGTATTGCCGCACATAGGCATTCAGAATTGGTGGCCAATCCCCATTTGTGGCAATTATCTCCAGTTGTGCCCACTCTTACCCTTGCTCTATTTAGGGTTACCCAGTCCCTCCTGGTGAGGGTTATTGCCCTCGGAAGGCCTTCGTTTATCATTACGTAAAAGAAAAACAGAGAAACTTCTTGAGGTTTTGAATGTTTCAATGTGGTGCTGATATATTGGTTTGATAGCAGATTTTGTTTCTCTGAGTCAAAGAGAAAACTCATTGTATGTAGGAATGGGTAGACAATGAATGATTGTCGTTGAGTTACCTGAAAGGGGAAAAGCTAGGACAGAGTTAAGAGTATTCAGTGTTGGAAAAATTCTTGGGAAACGATATAAAAAAGTATGGTAGATTTAGGATTGTATGGTTGAGACAGTGTTTTATATATATATATATATATATATATATATATATATATATATATATATATATATATATATATTATATATATATATATATATATATATATATATATATATATATATATATACTGTATATATATGCTCCATTTTAACGATACATTTGTGTGATTTTTAGAGGTGGAATAAACACCACCTATATTTCTTCCTAATGCTCAATAACTGCTTCCCTTGGTTAGTATTTAATACATCTGTAGTTAGAGAGCCGTTCTCTTTACATTTTAGGGGTTTTATATATTAAGATGAATGCTCATTAAAAAAGTTTATATCAAGTTTGTCCGAAATTTATTGATCCATTCGTGGCCTACGCTCTCTCTCTCTCTCTCTCTCTCTCTCTCTCTCTCTCTCTCTCTCTCTCTCTCTCACACATACACACACGCACACCTAATGGTAATTAACAGAGAAACGGAGAATGAGGAAGCTCCAATCAATCAAATGTAATGAGACTAATTAGTGAACCCTTATGAGGGTCGACGAAGAGCTGGAAAGAAAATATGTTTTTAAGAACAAATTTCATTTCCACTTTAAATCTCTCGCTGAAAGGGAGTTCCCCTCTTTTCTTCGCCCTACTCGTGGATTTTTTACCCCCTCTCATTTGTAGTTATGTAACTATGATTGGCATTTCCCGTCATGGCAGTAATGACACTGCTATTTCTGAGGTTATAATAATAACCCTTATGATTTTGGAGCGTCCTTCTCCTAGAAGAGCTGCTTACCATAGCTGAAGAGTCTCTTCTACCCTTACCAAGAGGAAAGTAGCCACTGGAAAATTAAGGTACAGTAGTCAACCCTTTTGGGTAAAGAAGAGTTATGTCATGGTGTTCAACATAAAAACATTTGCTGCAAGTTTGAACTTTTGAAGTGCTACTGATTCAACTACCCGATTAGGAAGATCATTCCACAACTTGATCACGGCTGTGTAGTATTGAACCTCATGATGGAGAAGGCCTGACTTTTAAAAAGGATTTTCAAAGTAAAAATTTTTGGTGAGGAAAACAGCATTGCTTATGTTTGAATACACGGACCTTAGCATCCTATTCAAAATAATTGCCAAAATAAATCCACTTAAAGCTAAATTTAAATCTCTCTCTCTCTCTCTCTCTCTCTCTCTCTGTACGCGTCTTTTTCTTTCACAAACATTTCATATTAAATAACGTGAAAAATTCGTTGGTATGATTATAAATAACTGGAAAAATAACTTCTTGTGACTAAATATCTGTAAAAAAAATACGTCTTGTTGTTATAAACTAGAAACGTCTTATCACATTAATATTGTACTTTATATAAATGTTTAAAGTTTATTTTAAGCAATCTATATGATATGCATCAGCGCTTGAGCTTATGTTGCAAAATGCGGTTACAAACTGAGTGCAAAGAGAGACACTCACTCATACACCCATTCATTACACTAACATACATTTAAAGATTTAAAGGCCACTCATAAATTGCAGAGGCAAGGGACAGTGACATTGCCTTAGCAAGCAGGACAATGCGCTAGAGACAATATATACATATGACTAGCTCCCAAGCCCCCTCTCCACTCAAGCTAGGACCAGGGAAGGCCAGGCAATGGCTGCTGATGAATCAGCAGATAGAACTATAGGCTTCCCCAAAACCCCCATTCTTGGCCCACAAGGATGGTGATGTTGCAGCGACCAAAGGAACTAACGAGTTTGAACGCGACTCGAACTTCAGTCTGGCGATCACCAGTGAGGGACGCCCTGACAGAGAAAATAGTGTATAAAGCATACTATGTGATACTCTTTTCCAAATATTTCATTTTATGTTTTTATTTCGTTTTTTTTTTTCTTTTGGGTGGCGGGGAAAGAGTTCAGAAAACCATTTTTTTTTATGCAATAGGCAGATGTAGGTTTGCTCTGTACAATATACAACATAGAACAAAGATGAAGAGTTCCATGTAAAAATCTTTTGACATACGTCACTGGTTTTATTTGGAACAATTTCCTTTTTTTTTTTTTTTTTTTTTCATTTTTCCTTTTTATTTTGTTTAGTCGTTTTTGAGATCTAATGGTTTAAAGTCCCCTAGCAAGCAGAATAATGTCTTAGAGACTGACCATACATACATATGATCAGTGTCCAAGGCCCCCTCTGCAGCAAGCTAAGACCAAATAGAGCAAGGCAATGGCTGCTTATGACTCAGGAAGTCAAATTATTTGCTCCCCCAAACCACCTAGCCTTAGCTCACAAGGATGGTGAGGTTGCAGACACTAAAGGAACTAACTAGTTAGCGCGGTACTCGAATCTCAGTAAGACAGAACGCAAGGCAGGGACGTTTCCAATAG
>NC_090746.1:103498422-103500922 GCF_036898095.1 Palaemon carinicauda | reverse complement strand
AAATATATTTTTCCCAATTATCTTTCCTAAATTTCTTTGTTCCTTTTTTCATGCATTTTTATGAACTTAATATATTTTCCCAATTACCTTTCCTGCATTTCTTTGTTTTCCGTTGATTGTCTTTTTATATGTGGGTTAGCCTGTGAACTATCCATAACTTTCCACCCTAGGAAAGCATATATAATATCCTCCCCTTGTTTTTCTCAGGTAGCCCCAGAAACCCATCTCCTGTGTTCCCTGCGTGTCTTCCGCCTTAGGTCAGAGGCAGTTACCCAGGTAAGCTATTCCAAGGAGTTATTCCTTTTCCTTTTATCTAGAGTCGTAAAATTCTTCCTTTGCCTATTCTACGACGGATAATGAAAGCCATCCTTCTTCTAAGAGAGGGCATTTATTCTTTTAAGGTTTTCTTTTTCGTTTATAAATTCTCTTCCATTGTCTTTGTTTCTACTTTATATATATCCAATCTTCAAGGGGTTCATTCCTTTGTTACGATAAACTAAAACAATATTTAGAACGATTAGAAGCTCTTATAAATCTTCTTAAAATATAAAGTCGCTATTTTGCATTTCAGAATAGATTTCCTATTAGAAGCTCCTATAAACTAGCGTAGATTATAAACTCACTATTTAGCATTTTAGAAAAGATTTTTTTTTTTTTCTTTTTTTTTTTTTTTTTTTTTTTTTTACACAACACGAAGAAGCTTAACGAAATCATCACGATGAATATTAGTACCATGATTACAAGGTTTATTAAAGATCTATGCGTACGATTAGCTAAGAGATTTATATTTCATGAATAGTCAATGAAATATATATGTGTATATATATATATATATATATATATATATATATATATATATATATATATATATATATATATATATTTTCATTCTATGTCGTGGCCGATGCGCTAACGTCCCTGCCTGGTGGATGCGAGACTGGAGTTCGAAATCCCACTCAAACTCGTTAGTTTCTTTGGTCGATGCAACCTCACCATCCTTGTGAGCTAAGGGTGGGGGTCTTTTGGAGGGAGCCTATAGGTCTATCTACCGAATCCTCAGCTGCCATTACCTGGCCCTCCTTGGTCCTAGCTTGGGTGGAGAGGGGCTTGGTCACTGATCAGATGTATACGTGGTCAATCTCTAGGGCATTGTCTTGATTGATAGAGCAATGTCCAGTTTCTATTTACTCTGCCTTTCATGAACGGGCTTTTAAACCTTTGATAGAATATCGTCCTTAAATTCTCTACTCCCAGTGATATGGATTTGCAAGTCATCCTTGTCCATTTTAGATTTGGATAACACCCATACATTTGATTTTGGAAAATGTATCTACCGGTATATGTAATTTATTTAAAAGCCTCTGAATTTTTTTTTTTTCTATATTCTGCGCATTCAGTATCAAAGGGGTCGTTCTGTCCTATTTCAATTTGCAATTTTGTTTCAGATTTACTGATGCTGAGAGGATTTCTAATTCTGAAGTCATATTTTGTTTAGTTGCAAAAATGCCACGATTTCAGTTTCGGTGAAAAAAAGTTCTATATATTTTCATGGATATTCGTATACCCATATCCATATATATTTTTTAATTCATTTGTCTAAGTGCATGTGTATGTGTGTACTCGTGTGTAGATGTAAGCTATAGATATATATATACTATATATATATATATATATATATATATATATATATATATATATATATATATATATTATATATTCAGCATTAGACTATTATATTTCGCTCGCAATGGGTTTAAAGGTTTTAAAAGCTACTCATGAATGGCAGAGTCAAGGGGCAGTGACAATGCCCTATCAAGCAGGACAATGTCATAGAGACTGACCATATATACATATGATCAGTGTCCAAGCCCCCTCACCATCCAAGGTAGGACCAGGGAGGGCCAGGCAATGGCTGCTGATGACTCAACAGATAGACCTATAGGCTCCCCCAAATCCCCCATTCTTATCTCACAAGGATGGTGAGGTTGCAGCGACGAAAGAAACACTAACTACTCTCACAGATACCCTCATCCTTTTATTGCTGAATTGTGGATTTCTCCCCATGCAGCAAACTTTCATGAGTATCCCATACGCCAACACACATTGCTCATTGGCAGTACTTCGAACCCCTACTAACATTGCACCTCTGGATATGAAAGCCATCCTCTCCATAGATGCCATCCAATTGAAGCCTTTCTAAACCTTCCTCTCCTCTCACTTTCCAGAATTTCTGGATTGTATATTTTTTCTTCACTGACTTACTGTGACCTTCTTCAAGATACCTTTGTCCATTTTTAAACGTAATTTACGTACCTCCATATTCCTCAACATATATATTCTTTTTAAAAACTTCTCAAAAAACGTGAACCTTTTTTTTAGGTGCTCTCAACATTCTATTTTCAAAAATGATAGAATACTCAACAATTCATTCTTGAATTTCCATTCTTCTATAACGTGCTTTTTTCCCAATTGTATGGGGGTAATCAAGGTTACTTTCTTT
>NC_090746.1:103480922-103495922 GCF_036898095.1 Palaemon carinicauda | reverse complement strand
CTGACTATTAGAAATAACTGCATGTCCAGTATTATGAACAGGATAGAACTGTCCGGGAAGACCTGAAATTAAGGGATGATCAGAATTATGAAGAATCTCATGCAACATGCATATCCTGGAAGAGAATGGTCACGTAGTAACAGTACTGCTGGCTCTCTAAAAGCCACTGCCGAAAAAAAATAAATATAAATAGAAAAATAAAAAGGATTTTCTTTCTGTGCGTGCAGCAAAGCCGTTCTTGGGCAGGTAAGACTAAATGGTCGTTAACATCCAGTTGTAAAGCCATTAGATTACAGAGCACTAGGGAGCCTTTTAATAGTATTTTTTTTTTCACCACATAACACTTTTAGTCTTTAATTGTGATGGAAGATATACCCGTTGATTCAAATGAAATATGATTTTATTCTTTCAAAAGAAATATATTTATGGTTTAGTTACAATTTTAGTACCTGTATTCCAGCGTCTTGACCTGTATGCTCATGTTGTATAATATGATTAATAGGATAATTTGCCTTGTCTTATCAACCAGTTATAAAGCCATTATATTGCAAAACTCTAGGAGGGTATTTTTTTTTTTATTTTTTTTTTTTTTGCAAAACCACACTTCTAGTCTTATAGATGTGATGCAATTTACATGGGGGATTCAAAAGAAATGTGATACTTATAATTTACGAGTATATGACAAACTGATAAACATTCACTGTCGAGTTTCATTTTTATTGCCTGTAGTCCTACGCCTTGAGTGTGTATGTTTCCTTCAACCTCTCAAAGTTAGGATAAAATTTCTGAAATGCATTATTATTATTAGCATAAAGCTAAAAATATATTAATATCGTCATAAAAAATCACAGGAAATATATTTTTTAATAATCTTCTGTATACCCTGCGTGGAATTATCTCCGAGATATACTTCCTTCAATGAATGTTGAGATGTTTTGGATTTATTTATTCTGTCACAAGAATAACATGTCTCTATTGCTTATAACAGAGAGAGAGAGAGAGAGAGAGAGAGAGAGAGAGAGAGAGAGAGAGAGAGAGAGAGAGAGAGAGAGAGAATGTACCACTGAAATCTCAAAAGCTATTTTTCTATAATATAAAGAGCTATTTTTGTACACATCATCTTAACCATAAAATATTCAAATCCTCACCAGACAAAAGGTAAAATTATTTACCTCTGCCAAACTTAACTCTCCCGAACGATTTTCGTTAATGCATGAAAAAGTGTGGGAATTGCAAATGATTCTTCTTATCAAGGTTATTTAAATTTTAAATGCAAGAGTTTTCGATAAATGTTGAAGAAGTGAATAGTGGGAATTATTATTTTCTAGTCCAATATTGCTTTGCCGTACACCACTGTGAAGAAAGAACCCCTACCCGCATTGTTTTTCTTGCTATGGTTGATTGATTGATTGATTGATTGATTGGTTTTCAGCTGTGAGGGCCTAACATCATAAATATGTTTCCAAAGTAATCATTTAATACTTGGAACATATCTTCATACACATAATACTTTTAAAAAATTATAAATTTTCCAATGTAATTATCTAATACTTGGAACTTTTCTTCATACATATATGTATTTTAACATTTGAGATCAAGAACAAACGTTTTGGAGCAGGGACTATTTAACCAAAAAAATTTGAATACTGAAATCAATTTTTTTCTTTCAATTTTCTTAATCTAAGGGGAACAAGAATTTTGTTTTCATCCTCCTTCTGTTTCCTTTCACATCTAAAGAGCAAAACATGTTCCTATTTCTGCTGCCGTTTGTCATCTGTTGTCTCGTCTTCTGAAATCAATGTCACTTGTATCCTTAGGTTCCCTGGTCACTTCTTATCCTTCAGTTATTTTAAATTGAGCAGTTATAACCCAACTTTCGTAACGTTAAAGTTATTTCAATGGCACGTTTCAAATTCTAGTTAATCTTTAAAACCATTGTAATCATGAAACATAAATCGTTTCACGACTTTGATTTTTAAAAAGGACAACCCTTAAGGGTTGTAGTGGCCGATGTGGTAAATCGTTCGTTTCTTTGGTCGCTGCAACCTTACCGTCTCTGTGAGCTAAGAATGGGGTGTTTGGGGGAGTCTATAGGTCTAGCTGCTGAGTCATCATCAGCCATTACCTGGCACTCCTTGGTCCTAGCATTGGGAGCTAATCTTAAGTATATATGGTCAGTCTCTAGGGCATTGTCCTACTTGCTGGGGCAATGTCGCTGTCCTTTGCCTCTGCCATTCATGAGCGGTCTTTAAACTTTTAAATGCAAATGACGGAGTCTAGATTCAACCTTTATTGAGAGCATTGACTTTATATATCTTGATAACTTTGAAATTTTTTCTTTTAGGGGATTTTGCTGAAAATATTCAACATTTCAGTGTGATATTACACATGCGTTTTTATCCATATCAGTATTGTGATGAATGCTGTAAATTAAAAATCTGGTAAATTCATGTTTTTTTTTTTTTTATTATTTGGAACAAATACGTTCCTGATTGAGAAACTATTCGATGAAAATAATTGTTATTCGTTGAGAGTTCGCTCAAAATAAAGTGAGAATTATTACTCTCAATGTACGGAAAAGGTATAATTTTTTATATGCGATTTCCATCCCTTAAAAATTTAAATGTGAATGCAGTTCATTAGAACGAGATGATCTTTGCAGTGACATCAATTCATTTCTTGATAAAACTCTTTCAATGAGATGATAATTAAAAGAATGGGGGAGGGGAGTCCCAGTCTTCCACTGTCTTGGGTTAGAGTTCTCTTGCTTGAGGGTACACTCGGGCACACTATTCTTTCTTATTTCTTTTCCTCTTGATCTACTAAAGTTTTTTTTTAGTTTATATAGAAAATATTTATTTTAATATTGTTACTATTCTTGAAATATTTTATTTTTCCTTGTTTACCTTCTTCACTGGGCTATTTTCCCTGTTGGAGCCCCTGGGCTTATAACGTCCTGATTTTCCAACTAGGGTTGTAGTTTAGCATGTATTAATAATAATAATAATAATAATAATAATAATAATAATAATAATAATAATAATAAACGGATTTTGAGCAAAGCGAAAAATCTACTTTGGGTGAGATAGCCATGACGTCCTGATGGAAAGTTCCTTTTTGGTAGCTTCCTTGGGTATATGACTACTAGGATATGCCCAGAGAATTAAACCACAGGTTATCACAGAATTCTTACTTCTGGAGCGAGTATCCTAAAGGTTTCCCCTTAAGACATCGTATATCAACAGGGGACGCATGTATTAACACGCCACATAGCTATCTGCACCCCATATAGAGTTAACACTTCGATATGGAGGGGCGGAGAATAACTGGGGAGCCGTTCCACAGTTACACTCGTCCGTGGCTACTTTTGGTACTCGAAACGTAAACAAACGGGCGCCATTGCTAAATGACGTCACGTCCGTCCTCATCCTGATGCCAGCTGCTTGCTAATCTCCATGATACAGCAGGACAGGGCGGGGCCTGAAAGGCTGGACTAGAATAGCAGGGAGGGTCCATCAGGACGTCATGGCTATCTCACCCAAAAATAGATTTTTCGCTTCGCTCAAAATCCGTTTTTTGGGCTCAAGCCATGACGTCCTGATGGAAGAGTACCAGAGAATCAATGTATCGTGGTAGATTTCCCCTTATAGAGTAAGTGCCAAGGGCTTTGAATAAAGGTAAGCATTGTGACCTCGATAGAGGTTCCGTGGGGATGCAGCTTCCTGCCCCCCTGGCAGAGAAGTCCCAATGGTCCATACCAAAGTTCAAAGTGGTCATCGAAGGGCTACTCACCTTGCGGAGAGTACGTGAAGAACTCGGAGACAAGACAGAATGGTCGATATTCGTGTAGGAACATTCTCAACAATAGATAAGTGGTGGTTAGGCACTATATTTCATGGCTAGAGAACAGTCTGGTCTCGAAGATATGGCGCAAGTAAGTATTCAATTAGGAATATTACACAGCATAGGTGAGTATATAATACGGATAGAACCTATTATTCTTCTTATTTCAAGAGAAAGGGGATAATGAAACTATGACAACCATGTATTTCATAGTATGAATAGGAGCGGAGAGAGACGCACAAGTAATAAAATAGAAATTTTATTTCACAATTGCAGGATATAGTAATAATAAATGCAATAAATGATGTAAAGTTAATTTACAAATAAATTATAATGCACATAGCAATGAGAAGACTTCACTCTTGAATCTGAAAGAAAATTTCAAATTATTAGAAAGCACAAGTTCCATAGGAACGTCAGTCTTTAATAAGGAAAAAACACATCATGCTCTAGGCATGTGGCACTCATGTGACGACTATGACATTTCACCTTGTAAAGAACAGTCTATGAGAAACACAAAGTGTCCATGAAATCACTACGTATCACACGAGGGTCAACATAGGCACCCGAAGAGTTAAAGTCCCAAGTAACTCACTGTTCTATGCAGAGTTAACTGCAGGTTTCATAACACTACCTGCGGCTATCACGAAATGTTTGACTTCATGCACTTGCTTCGCGTAATGCTTGAAGAAAACGCGCGAAGATTTCCATCCTGTGAAGCTCTTGAGGCTTTCGAAATCCATGCCCTGAAAAAAATTCAGAGACGACGCGACTTTTCTAGTATTGTGACCTGCGGGTGTACTGTCAGGATCCGCTCTGCGAATGAAGTAGGTGATTTTCGCTCTTAGTTGTTTCAGTGACAGGTCGCTACCCGATGTTTCTCCTTTGAAGAGTTGGCCTCCACCAAAGTCTGAAGTTCTCCGAAGATAGACCTTGAGGCTCTCTACCGGACATAGAGAGGCATCTTCTTTCAGGGGGCAGATTCTCCAAGGGCCCCATCTCTTGGTGGGTAATTCATTTTTGGTGAGAAACGTCAGATCAGGGAAGAGGGTAAGGTCTCCTGGGTCTGTAAACAGGATATGACCCTCGTCTCTTGATAATGCCACTATTTCACTGACTCGGGCTCCTAAGGTAAGAGCAAAAAGAAATATAACTTTTTGAGTCAGATCCTTGAGAGGGCACGAATCGTTGTCCAAGTTGGAGGCAAAATGGAGCACCTTGTCCAGGGACCAGGAGATAGGTTTTGGCGGAGGTGCTGGGCGTAGACGAGCGCATGCCTTCGGCAGTTTATTGAAGATATCGCTGGACAGATCAATCTAGAAGGCGTACAGTAGTGGTCTAGTCAAGGCCGATTTGCAGGTAGAAATCGTGTTGGCTGCTAAGCCCTGTCCTTGAAGGTGAATGAAGAAGGACATGCAAAAATCAATGGTGATTTCCGTAGGATTTTTTGCCTTGACGAATGAGACCCACTTTCTCCAGGATGATTCGTATTGCCGTCGTGTGGATTCGGTCTTGTATTCCTCGAGGAAGTCTAGACTTTTCTTCGAGATCCCAAACCTTTTCTTCGCGGCTAGGGAGAGAAAATCATGAGATGAAGGTCCCTGACTTTCGATGATGAAGCGAAGACAGTCGACTTCTATACTTGCTGGGAGAGAACTGGGCCCGGGAGAGGGATCAGCGTGGGCTGCAGCTCCAGGACCAGGGGGTACCAATTGCTCCGGGGCCACCTGGGAGCCACTAGGGCCACTGTCCCTTTGAAGGTTCTGAGCTTGGAGAGGACTTTCAGCAGAAGGTTGGTGGGAGGGAACAGGTAGATCCTGGACCATCTGTTCCAATCCAGTGACATGGCGTCCACTGCTTCTGCCTTGGGGTCCTCGTACGGGGCCACATAACGAGGAAGTTGATTGTTGTCGCTCGTTGCGAAGAGATCGATCTGCAGTTCCGGGACTTGGTGAGAGATGAAGGAGAACGATCTTGTGTCTAAAGACCATTCCAACTCTATCGGGCTTGTCCGAGATAGAGCGTCCGCCGTCACGTTGCGGAATCCTTGTAGGTGAACTGCAGACAGGTGCCATTTCCTCTTCTCTGCCAGGCGGAAGATTGGGAGAAGCACCTGATTTATCTGGGGCGATCTCGAGCCCTGACGATTGAGACATCGGACTACCACCGAGTTGTCCAGAGTCAGACGAATGTGGATCGAGGGAGGCGGAGAGAGCTACTAGCAGAAGGATGAGGACGGACGTGACGTCATTTAGCAATGGCGCCCGTTTGTTTACGTTTCGAGTACCAAAAGTAGCCACGGACGAGTGTAACTGTGGAACTGCTCCCCAGTTATTCTCCGCCCCTCCATATCGAAGTGTTAACTCTATATGGGGTGCAGATAGCTATGTGGCGTGTTAATACATGCGTCCCCTGTTGATATACGATGTCTTAAAGGGAAACCTTTAGGATACTCGCTCCAGAAGTAAGAATTCTGTGATAACCTGTGGTTTAATTCTCTGGGAATATCCTAGTAGTCATATACCCAAGGAAGCTACCAAAAAGGAACCTTCCATCAGGACGTCATGGCTTGAGCCCAAAAATAATAATCATGTAAAATTATGACCAGCTTGCTTTTAATGGCAATGGTTTTTTTTTTCTCTCAAGTTTGTTATTCTCGATTTATAATGCAAAGAATATAATAGTTTCTTATTAGATTTACATTCCTTATTCCACTTTTGATTCCCGCTTAATTGTAATCCCTTTTCATCGTTAAGACTTTGTTTTCGGCTGGAATGTCAACGTTATATTATGGGTGTTATTTTCGTAGTTCTAGTAATAATATTTCTAATAATTTGAGTGAGTGTTGTTATTATTACTAATATTATAATCATCAGTGGTATTTTGAAATAGTCTTGTTTACAAATATTCTATTTATTCGTTACACAAAGACTTAAAAAAAAAAAAAAAAAAGCAATGTTGTTACAAGATAACATGGTTAGACGTCATGGTCTATATATATATATATATATATATATATATATATATATATTCGCAATCGCTGAAGAACTCCTTCTAAATATTTTTTGTAGTTATCAGAATCGGTTTCTCATTCATATATATTTACCTCCGCCAAAGAAGTTGGTGATGTTTTACCTTTGTATGTTGGTATGTGTGATCGATTAAGAAAAGATTCCTGTCCACAATTTTAATCGTAGGGTAATGAGACTTGAAGGGAATAACTGGTATGTAAAAAGCTGTAAATTATTAAATTTTGGAAGGTCAAGGTCAAAGGTCAAGGTCACGGTCAAGCAAAATGTCCAATTCACGTAATTGGCCATAAGTTTGGACATCGTTGTCACAGAGACTTCAAACTTGGTTTGTAATTGAGTGTATGAAAGTCCACGCCAATTAATGCATGTTAAGGTCAAAGGTCAAGGTTAAGGTTGAGCAGGTCGAGAAATAAACTGCGGCGGTGGAGATCTGCGCTCTACTGAGTGCCCCTCTAATTTTCATGTTTAATTAGATAAAATAATAACGAGAGCTTATTTTCTACTACGCTACGTAATTTGCAAATCCATTTATTCTTCATGCTTCACACGGCAACGAGTTTTCCATAAAGAATCAAGTGTCGAATACCTGATGAAACTCCTAAATCTGTTACTTGATAGCGGAGGATGGTCTACAAATGCACCTTCATCTTATCTTGATCTTCCATCCGAGAAAAAATTAGGTCTCTCTCTCTCTCTCTCTCTCTCTCTCTCTCTCTCTCTCTCTCTCTCTCTCTCTCTCTCTCTCTCGGTATGGTATTCAAACAGAAGAATGAAATCAAAACAAAACTTTTCAGAAAATTACCTTCAATCTCAGTTTCCAGAAATATAAAAGGAGAAATTTAAGCCATCTCTCTCTCTCTCTCTCTCTCTCTCTCTCTCTCTCTCTCTCTCTCTCTCTCTCTCTCTCTCTCTCTCTCGAGCCGAATAAACAGA
The DNA here is from genome assembly GCF_036898095.1 of Palaemon carinicauda. Classification (NCBI taxonomy): domain Eukaryota; kingdom Metazoa; phylum Arthropoda; class Malacostraca; order Decapoda; family Palaemonidae; genus Palaemon; species Palaemon carinicauda. The sequence continues at coordinate 103,488,114 of NC_090746.1, read as the reverse complement.
AGTACAAAATCAAAACAAAATCAGAAGATTACCTCCAATCTCAATTTCCGGAAATCAAAGGAAATGAGAAATTCGAGCCATCAGCATCATCATGTCTCTCTCTCTCTCTCTCTCTCTCTCTCTCTCTCTCTCTCTCTCTCTCTCTCTCTCTCTCTCTCTCTCTCTCAAGATTAGCTCAAAGAAGGCATCGGAGGCTGCAACAAGATATTGCAAGTCAACCCCAACATTAAAAGATCAAATGTCTTAATTAAATTCAGAACCAAAGTTTGAAATATGAAGACGCGACTGAATTTTTATCTCGTTTTCACTCGAATGTAAAGTGAAACCAAAGTTTATTGAGTTTGCAATCATATTCTTTTTAAGGAAATTTTATTTTTTTATTAGCCCTTTTTTCTTATTTTATTTATCTGATTGAATTTGTTGGTACTCTTCTTATTATTATTATTATTATTATTATTATTATTTATTATTATTATTATTATTATTATTATTATTATTATTATTATTATTATTATTATTATTATTATTATTATTACTACTACTTGCTAAGCTACAGTTGGATAAGCAGGATGCTACAAGCCCAAGGGCTATTATTATTATTATTATTATTATTACTTGCTAAGCTACAATCCTAGTTGGATAAGCAGGGTGCTATAAGCCCAAGAGCTCCAACAGAGATAATAGCTCAGTGAGGAAAGGAAATAAAAAAAATAAATATGTAAATAAATGAATGTGCTGTGCACCCCAACCCCACCAACGTGTCCGCATCCCCAAGCGTCCCCCCCCCCTCCTTGCCCCCCCCCCCCAAAAAAAAAGCACACGTTTGAAGTCCCGAGCAGTTTTTCATCAAGAGAGTTTTTGGACGAACTTTCCAAGCACATGAGGAGAGCCTCCTCCCAGTGGCCTTCTTCCTGGGGGGGGGGGGGGGTGGAGAGGAATATCTTTTGCAGAAGTTTGTTGAGACGTGATGTATTAGTCACAGAAAGGAATGGAGTAAAAACTTCCAGGAAAACAACGGGAGGCAGAGACTTTATTTACGTGGAACTCTGTTAGAGACACTTTTGAACGAATGACAGATTCCTCAGAGATTTTACATTTTATCATCATCATCATTATCATCACCATAATCATCATCATCGTCATCACCCACGCTTATTGATGCAAATGGCCTCGGTTAGGTTTCGCCAGTCGTCTCTATCTTGAGCTTTTAAATCAATGCTACATTCAGGATCTCCTACTTCACGTTTCATGTTCCTCAGCTATGTAGGTCTGAGTCCTCCAACTCTTATAGCGACTTCTGGAGCCCAATTGAAAGTTTGGTGAACTATTCTCTCTTGGGGAGTGCAAAGAGCATGCCCAAACCATCTCCATCTACGCCTTACCATGATTTCATCCACATAAGGCACTCGGGTAGTCATTTAGGGGGACGTGATAAAGTTTAGGAATAATGATGGAAATAACGGGTGCAGATATAATATTATTGATTAAGATGTAATCATGATAATACTGTATTTACAAAGATGTTAATTATTATTATTATTATTATTATTATTATTATTATTATTATTATTATTATGATAATTGGATTTACTGATAGTATTTTCGGATAGTGATGAAATCCCCTTAGTAAGAAAACCGTGCTTTTGTATCGAGCTCTGACCTCTCTCAACTGACTCGCTTCGTAATATATCAAAGTCACATTTCGACGTAATTAGTCAATATTTAGGTTTTAAAGTATGTAGATGTTGGGGTTTTTAAAATTGAATTTGGATACGAGATGATTCGATACGGACATAGAATTAAAATAAACCGTACTATCTCCGTTAAACGGTGTTATATTATTCTCGTTATTTACTTGTTTTTTTTTTTTTTTAATGTTCATAACTCACAGTAATAATTCATATATCGCTGTTATATAAAGGGAGAGTTGTCAAAATAACAAAACGTGTTAGTTATGCAAATATTCGTGCCACCAATTAAGCAAAGGCGAGAGAAACAAAGTGAGCTCGCTTACAGACCTCGCTTACAGATAATGGCCTCTCTTTCAACTGACTCGCTTCGCATTTTATCAGTCACAGGTCAACGTAATTGGTCAATATTTACATTTCAATGTAAATAGATGTGTTTTTTTTTTTTTTTTTTTTTAGAATTGGAATAGGATACGAAATTGTTCGATACGGAAATAGAATTAAATTGTAGCATTGGAATATTGAGTATATACTTGTGATCTATTTATGCGTGAATGTCATAGCATTTTAGCGGAGATAATATTAGTCCTGATTGTTACAAGTATTATAAACATTTACTTAAAATTATGGAAAAAGGGCAAAAGCATGATTAAAAGACTTGCTGGGAATGAAACGATTAATGCAACGTCAGCAATTTTTATTTGGGTAATGAGAAAATGTTTCCCCTTTCGTGTAAAAGGTCTGGCCCTTTTTCCTGATTGTTCGCAAAAGTGCTTAATCGATTCTGTTCCCCTTGTCGTGTAATTAGAATGTCGACCAATGGTGAAGAAAAAGGATACAGTTTACTAGTTTTTTTATATCTCCCTTCAAATGTGTAATCAATGACGTTTTGATATCAGTTAAATCATTTAACTCATAATGTTTGCGTTTAACTGTAATGGTAGGATTGATGATTTTGTTTCCCCTCCTAGCTAAATTTAAGGTTTCCTGTTTTTTCCTGAACTTGTGGGAGTGTCAGTATAATTTTTGTTTTTCCTTTTAAATATAAGAGTAAGAACTTCGTAGAAGTAATTGGTGAATAGAGTGTGATGCACATTTTCGTGTTGTCGTTTATTTTAAATGAATCTTTGTGTTCTTCATATTCATAGAATTTATTTTAATCAAAGGGACTTTCATTTTATTTGTGTTTTATTGATTAAGAGAAGACAAAAATTTAGCGAATTTTTTTTTACAATAAAGCCTTCTTGGAGTACCTCCCTTATTTGTGTAGGCCTACCTATTACAGAAGGATAGAATAAGTGAATATGGTTAAAAAAAGTAATGAATATCACCTTATGGTACATTACATTTCATATAAAAGTCGATTCTGCCTTTTAGAAAGGTAAAGCAACATTATTATTATTATTATTATTATTATTATTATTACTTGCTAAGCTACAACCCTAGTTGGAAAAGCAGAATGCTATAAGCCCAGGGGGTCCAACAGGGAAAATAGCCCAGTGAGGAAAAGAAACAAAGAAATATGAAATATGTTAAGGAAAGTGACATCAAAATAAATATCTCCTATATAATCTATAAAAAACTTCAACAATACAAGAGGAAGAGAAATAGGATAGAATAGTGTGCTCGAGTGTACCCTCAAGCAAGAGGGTATATAAATGTGTATATATTAACAAAGTTACATAGCTCCAGTTTGTAAGATCTTTCAGTAAATGCACAATTTTGTAAAACGTGTTCGGCTCGGTTACTCTCTCCTTCTTTAACCTGCTATGTAATTACCTCCGCCAACAAAGTTGGAAGGAAGTTATGTTTTACCCCTGTTTGTGTTTGTTTGTGAACTCCTGGCAATGATTTTAATCGTAGGGTAATGAAACTTGCAGGGATTAACTGTTATGTAAAAAGCTGGAAATGATTAAATTTTGGAAGGTCAAGGTCAAAGGTTAAGGTCACGGTCAAGCTAAATGTCCAATTCACGTAATCACCCATAAGTTTAGACATCGTTGTCACAGAGACTTAAAACTTGGTTCATATGTGAGTGTATGAAAATCCACGCCAATTATTACATGTTAAGCTCAAAGGTTAAGGTCACAGTCGAGCAAAAGGTCGAGAAATAAGCTGCCGCGGCGGAGGTCAGCGCCCTACTGAGTGCCCTTCCATTTTATAATGCTCTAATATTTCCTACTCTATTTCGCTTGGAAGCGGAAATGGATTTTTTTTTTTGGGGGGGGGGACTCGTTTAATGAACTTTAACAGTTAAATATTTTGATAGGATTAGGCGTTTTGCTTGGTCGTTAGATGAATTTACATTTGAATAAATAAATCTGTGAAATGGCCGGTCTCGTGTTTATACTCCATTCAGTTTAAATGAAAATGCTTTTATGTACAGTCGTAAATATATAACTATTATGAGGGCCATATGGGTCAGACTTAAATCCCACCCTTTCATTGCAGTTTCGTTATTGTTTTTCTTCTTTTCTCTTTATTATGGCAGGAGGTAACTTTTATTTATTAAATCAGATTCATAAGTTATTTACAAAATATGCTTGATAGTTTTACTTTATTCAAGAGCATCTTTATTTGCTTTGACATTGATAGGTTTATTATTCATCGGTGATAAGTATCTATTGGTAAGGCATTAAGCATCGTGAAAACATATTATCCTCATCTCCTCCCACGCATATTCATGCAGAGGGGCTCGGTTAAATTCCGCCAGTTGTCTCTATCTGGAGCTTTTAATTCAATACTTTTCCATTCATCATGCCCTACTTCACGCGTCATAGTCCTCAGCCATGTAGGCCTGAGAGTTCTAACTCTTCTAGTACCTTGTAGAACCCAGTTGCAAGTTTGGTGAACTAATCTCTCGCTAACCATGATCTCATCTACATATGTCACTCGAGTAATCTTTCTTATAGTTTCATTTCTTATCATGTCCACACAATAAGACATATACAGTCTTAAATTTCCCGTTTTGATTTGGGTTTCATTCCGCCCCTCCTTTGTGTGTTTTCCTACTTTTATTGGTGTTTCTCATTCGTATCTGTCTATAACCTTTTGCAAGTGATGACAGTCTCAAGTTGCTATGGATTAGCCTGCACGATAGAATATAAGGTCACATGCTCCATACCTTCGCAGATAAGCGACTTCGAGCCTAATACCTTTACTTAGTTTCTGCATTACTGTAGACGTAAAGGATGGATAAAAGAGAGAGTATTAATGACTGTGGGTTGGAAAACACAATTATGCCAATTTCTCATTCTAAAGTTATTCATCATCAGAAATTTTAACTAATCTCTAAGCAAACTACGAAAAATGATCGACACTATAGCGACTAGCATTCAGATAGTGCTTTAGCACACTAAATAACGACTCACCCTGAATACACACTTGGAATAACCCTGCTAGATTGTGACAGCTGGATCTTCAGCAATTCCTGAAGTTTCCAAATACTGCAACGATGAATTGCAGTATCCTCTGCCTCCTTAATGCTTTTTCAAGCAATTATACGCCTCTCTACGATAGAAGCTATAATATATTGTAGTAGAATTGTCAAGAAGTAATTGGTAAGCTCTTGTCTGGACCTTGTATAGCAATTCAAAGGTGCGATCTTAAGATATTGTCAATTGATGTCATTTCTATAAATATTCCGTGAAGTTGATGAATTTTTTTTAGACAACGGGAGAAGTGTCGATACTGCTAACATCCTTTTCGCCTTCAGAACAAAAGGGATCTTTAATTCTGTGCAGTTTTCAGGTGTACTTTGGAACATTTGAAAGCGTAGGACCTTCTGACATGTGAGTTGTGGTTGTAGTGGGTATTATTTTTAAATGTTTTAACGTATTAACTAATATTTATTTTTCCTCATTCACTATATTATTCAGTTATTTGTTTTTCCACTGAGGTTCTTTTTTGTTTAGCCAGTTTTCTTTTCATGTAATAGCTCTCTTATTTGTAGAGTAAAAATCCCACTAAATCGTTATTCCATATGAATTATTATTACCTTATATATTCATGCGAGTACCTGTATGTAATTAATGATCCAATCATTTTTATTACTTCAAATATGAAATTAATTTTACATATTTTGTAATGAAAACGTTCATATACACGCATAGAGAATTTAGCAAATTGACAATTCAGTTTGGTATCATAATATAATCTCTACCTTAGTGGAATTCTCTTAGAATTAATTTTGCCGAGTGCTCCATGTTGGCTCTTGGTTGATACAATTGCCAGTTATGAAATTTTTGGTGGTGTGAACTTGGTTAGGAGGTTATGTTTTACCCATTGTTTGTGTGTTTGTTTCTGTATGTTTCTTTGTGAACAGCTTCATGGCCACAGTTTTAAGTGTAGAGTAATGAAACTTGCAGAGACTGTTATATTAAAAGCTGGAAATCATTTAATTGTGGAAGGTCTAAGGTCAAAGTCAAGATCAAGCAAAATGTCCAATTCACGTAATCAGCCATAAGTTTGGACATCGTTGTCACAGAGACTGCAAACTTGGTTCATATATGAGCTTAAGCAAATCCACGCCCATTAATACATGTTAAAGTCAAAGGTCAAGGTGAAGGTCAAGCAAAAGGTCGAGAAATAGGCTGCCGCGGCTGAGGTCTATGCTTTACTGAGTGCCCCTCGAGTTTTGATATATTTTCGTTCGTTATTCCCAGAGTTCTCCCAACTAATACCTTCACTGAAAAACAATTTCTCAATGCACTATTTTGTTTTATAGGAAAAGTAAGTAACGAACTTAAATTAGATTTATATCAAGTAAACCTATGTTTATGTTATTCTGTATAAGTAATTTTCATATATTTTCCGGACCTAATCCATGAGTTCTCACAGATATCACGGAAAACCAATTTCTCATTGCAGCCCTCTCCTACGTTTCATGGAGAGTAAGCAACGAACTTAACTTGAATTTACATAAAGTAAAACTAGATTTACTGAAATGTTATGAACACTTCATGTAGAAAGGTTTTAAGCTAAACACGATAACGCAGATAAACGTTGGAATATTCACGAGTGGCTTTTGTTCGATGGCTAAAGAGTGGGTCGAAGAGGAATCTCAACAGGACTTAAGTGTAAAAAGTGATATTCTCTTTAAGGCAGTTGAACAGACTCTATTTTACGGGTTGTATTCTTCATGATTATTCTCTCTCTCTCTCTCTCTCTCTCTCTCTCTCTCTCTCTCTCTCCTCTCTCTCTCTCTCTCTCTCTCTCTCTCCACGTGCAATCTCAACAGGACATAAATGTAAAAAGTGAGAATTTCTTTAGGGCAGTTGAACAAAGAGTCTATTTCACGCGTTTTATTCTTCATGATTATTCTCTCTCTCTCTCTCTCTCTCTCTCTCTCTCTCTCTCTCTCTCTCTCTCTCTCTCTCTCCACGTGCAATCTCAACAGGACATAAGTGTAAAAAGTGAGATTTTCTTTAGGGCAGTCTAACAAAAAGTCTATTTCACGCGTTTTATTCTTCATGATTATTCTCTCTCTCTCTCTCTCTCCTCTC